>NC_092280.1:9743800-9763800 GCF_036320965.1 Panulirus ornatus
CGACAGGAATGGATGAAGGCAAGCAAATATGAATATGTACATGTGTATATATATATGTATATGTCTGTGTATGTATGTAAATGTTGATATGTATACGTATGTATATGTCTGTGTATGGGCATTTATGTATATACGTATATGTGTAAAAGAGTGGATGGGCCATTCTTCGTGTTTCTAGGCACTACCTCGCTGATGCGTGAAACAGCGATTAAGTATGATGATAATGATAATGATAAATGATTATCTGGAATATACTTATATGAATTACCAAATTGCAATTGCACCTACATAAATATAAAGGTCAGCAAGAATGATAATGTACATGTGTATATATGTATATGTATGTATGTGTTATCCCTGGGGATAGGGGAGAAAGAATACTTCTCACGTATTCCCTGCGTGTCGTAGAAGGCGGGTAAAAGGAGAGGGAGCAAGTGGCTGGAAATCCTCTCCTCTCGTTTTTTTTCTTTTTTAATTTTCCAAAAGAAGGAACAGAGAAGGGGGCCAGGTGAGGATATTCTCTCAAAGGCCCAGTCCTCTGTTCTTAACGCTACCTGGCTAACGCAGGAAGTGGCGAATCGTATGAAAGAAAGAGAAATATATATATATATATATATATATATATATATATATATATATATATATATATATATATATATATATATATATTTGAAAGGATCACAATTTTGCGCGTGATCAAGATAATCCCATGAGTCCACGGAGAAAATGAAACACAATAAGTTCCCAAGTGCACTTTCGTGTAACAATCTCTCTTGTATCGCCCCTGATGATGTGACTATAACACGAAAGTGCACTTGGGAACTTATCGTGTTTCATTTTCCCCGTGGACTCATAGGGATGAGAGAGCTTGGGAAGTGAGTCAGTTGTTGTTCGCTGATGATACAGCGCTGGTGGCTGATTCATGTGAGAAACTGCAGAAGCTGGTGACTGAGTTTGGTAAAGTGTGTGAAAGAAGAAAGTTAAGAGTAAATGTAAATAAGAGCAAGGTTATTAGGTACAGTAGGATTGAGGGTCAAGTCAATTGGGAGGTGAGTTTGAATGGAGAAAAACTGGAGGAAGTGAAGTGTTTTAGATATCTGGGAGTGGATCTGGCAGCGGATGGAAACATGGAAGCGGAAGTGGATCATAGGGTGGGTGAGGGGGCGAAAATTCTGGGAGCCTTGAAGAATGTGTGGAAGTCGAGAACATTATCTCGGAAAGCAAAAATGGGTATGTTTGAAGGAATAGTGGTTCCAACAATGTTGTATGGTTGCGAGGCGTGGACTATGGATAGAGTTTTGCGCAGGAGGATGGATATGCTGGAAATGAGATGTTTGAGGGCAATGTGTGGTGTGAGGTGGTTTGATCGAGTAAGTAACGTAAGGGTAAGAGAGATGTGTGGAAATAAAAAGAGCGTGGTTGAGAGAGCAGAAGAGGGTGTTTTGAAATGGTTTGGTCACATGGAGAGAATGAGTGAGGAAAGATTGACCAAGAGGATATATGTGCCGGAGGTGGAGGGAACGAGGAGAAGAGGGAGACCAAATTGGAGGTGGAAAGATGGAGTGAAAAAGATTTTGTGTGATCGGGGCCTGAACATGCAGGAGGGTGAAAGGAGGGCAAGGAATAGAGTGAATTGGAGCGATGTGGTATACCGGGGTTGACGTGCTGTCAGTGGATTGAATCAAGGCATGTGAAGCGTCTGGGGTAAACCATGGAAAGCTGTGTAGGTATGTATATTTGCGTGTGTGGACGTATGTATATACATGTGTATGGGTTGGGCCATTTCTTTCGTCTGTTTCCTTGCGCTAACTCGCAAACGCGGGAGACAGCGACAAAGCAAAAAAAAAAAAGAAAAAAAAAAAAAAATATATATATATATATATATATATATATATATATATATATATATATATATATATATATATATTCCCTGGGGATAGGGGAGAAAGAATACTTCCCACGTATTCCCTGCGTGTCGTAGAAGGCGACTAAAAGCGGAGGGAGCGAGGGGCTGGAAATCCTCCCCTCTCGTTTTTTTTAATTTTCCAAAAGAAGGAACAGAGGGGGCTAGGTGAGGTTATTCCAAAAAAGGCCCAGTCCTCTGTTCTTAACGCTACCTCACTGACGCGGGAAATGGCGAATAGTTTAAAAGAAAAGAAAGATATATATATGTATATATATATATATATATATAAATATATATATATATATATATATATATACATATATATATATATATATATATATATATATATATATATATATATATATATATATATATATATACACATACATATATATATTCCTATGAGTCCACGAGGAAAATGAAGCACGACAAGATACCAAGTGCACTTTCGTGTGATAATCACATAATCAGGGGAGACTCAAGAGAGAAATATAACAGTCAGTTGATATACATCGAAGAGACGAAGCTAGGACGCCATTTGGTAAACATGCGATTGTCCAAGGGAGGTGAATGCAAGAATTTTGGAAAGAGGGGCAAGTATACAGTCTGTTGTGGATGAGAGAGCTTGGGAAGTGAGTTAGTCGTTGTTCGTTGATGATACAGCTCTGGTGGCTGATTCGTGTGAGAAACTGCAGAAGCTGTTGATTGAGTTTGATAAAGTGTGTGAAAGAAGAAAGCTGATAGTAAATGTGAAGAAAAGTAAGGTTTTTAGATACAGTAGGGTTGAGGGTCAAGTCAATTGGGAGGTAAGTTTGAATGGAGAAAAGTTGGAGGAAGTGAACTGTTTTAGATATCTGGGAGTGGATTTGGCAGTGGATGGAACCATGGAAGCGGAAGTGAATAATAGAGTTGGGGAGGGGGCGAAAGTTCTGGGAGTGTTGAAGAATGTGTGGAAGTCGAGAACATTATCTCGGAAAGCAAAAATGGGTATGTTTGAAGAAATATTGGTTCCAACAATGTTATATGGTTGTGCGGAGGATGGTGGATGTGCTGGAAATGAGATGTTTGAGGACAATATGTGGTGTGAGGTGGTTTGATCGAGTAAGTAATAATAGGGTAAGAGAGATGTGTGGTAATAAAAAGAGTGTAATTGAGAGAGCAGAAGAGGTGTTTTGAAATAGTTTGGTCACATGGAGAGAATGAGTGAGGAAAGATTGACCAAAAGGATATATGTGTCAGAGGTGGAGGAGAAGTGGGAGACCAAATTGGAGATGGAAAGATGGAGTGAAAGAGATTTTGAGTGATCGGGGCCTGAACATGCAGGAGGGTGAAAGGTGTGCAAGGAATAGAGTGAATTGGAACGATGTGGTATACCGGGGTCGACGTGCTGTCAATGGATTGAACCAGGGCATGTGAAGCGTCTGGGGTAAACCATGGAAAGTTCTGTGGGGCCTGGATGTGGAAAGGGAGCAGTGGTTTCGGTACATTGTACATGACAGCTAGAGACTGAGTGTGAACGAATGTGGCCTTTGTTTTCTTTTCCTAGCGCTACCTCGCGCACATGCGGGGGAGGGGAGGGGTGTTATTTCATGTGTGGCGGGGTGGCGACGGGAATGAATAAAGGCATACAGAATGAATTATGTACATGTGTATATATGTATATGTATCTGTGTGTATATATATATGTATACGTTGAGATGTATAGGTATGCATATTTGAGTGTGTGGACGTGTATGTACATACATGTGTATGTGGGTGGGTTTGGCCATTCTTTCGTCTGTTTCCTTGCGCTACCTCGCTAATGCGGGAAACAGCGACAAAGTAAAATAGATAAATAAGATATATATATATATATATATATATATATATATATATATATATATATATATATATATATATATATATTTTTTTTTTTTTTTTTTTTTTTTTTTATACTTTGTCGCTGTCTCCCGCGTTTGCGAGGTAGCGCAAGGAAACAGACGAAAGAAATGGCCCAACCCCCCCCCCCCCCATACACATGTACATACACACGTCCACACACGCAAATATACATACCTACACAGCTTTCCATGGTTTACCCCAGACGCTTCACATGCCTTGCTTCAATCCACTGACAGCACGTCAACCCCTGTATACCACATGACTCCAATTCACTCTATTTCTTGCCCTCCTTTCACCCTCCTGCATGTTCAGGCCCCGATCACACAAAATCTTTTTCACTCCATCTTTCCACCTCCAATTTGGTCTCCCTCTTCTCCTCGTTCCCTCCACCTCCGACACATATATCCTCTTGGTCAATCTCTCCTCACTCATTCTCTCCATGTGCCCAAACCATTTCAAAACACCCTCTTCTGCTCTCTCAACCACGCTCTTTTTATTTCCACACATCTCTCTTACCCTTACGTTACTTACTCGATCAAACCATCTCACACCACACATTGTCCTCAAACATCTCATTTCCAGCACCTCCATCCTCCTGCGCACATCTCTATCCATAGCCCACGCCTCGCAACCATACAGCATTGTTGGAACCACTATTCCCTCAAACATACCCATTTTTGCTTTCCGAGATAATGTTCTCGACTTCCACACATTTTTCAAGGCTCCCAAAATTTTCGCCCCCTCCCCCACCTTATGATCCACTTCCGCTTCCATGGTTCCATCCGCTGACAGATCCACTCCCAGATATCTAAAACACTTCACTTCCTCCAGTTTTTCTCCATTCAAACTCACCTCCCAATTGACTTGACCCTCACCCCTACTGTATATATATATATATATAAGTTATGATCGCCGTCTCCCGTGTCAGCAAGGTAGAGTCAGGAACAGATAAAGAAAAGGCCGCATCCACTCACATCTATCTCTAGCTGCCATGTGTAATGCTCCGAAACCACAGCACCTTATCCATAACGAAGCCCACACACCTTTCTAGAGCTTACCACGGACGCTCCACATGGCCTAGTTCAGCCCACTGTCTGTACGCGACCCTCTGTATACTACGCCGTTTCAGTTCACTCTCTCCCGTGCACGCCTTTCAACTTCCTCCTCGTTCAGGCCCCGATCCCTCAAGATCTCTCTCTCTCTCTCTCTCTCTCTCTCTCTCTCTCTCTCTCTCTCTCTCTCTCTCTCTCTCTCTGTATATATATACATATATATATATATATATATATATATATATATATATATATATATATATATATATATAATCCCTGGGGATAGGGGATTAAGAATACTTCCCACGTATTCCCTGCGTGTCGTAGAAGGCGACTAAAAGGGGAGGGAGCGGGGGGCTGGAAATCCTCCCCTCTCGTTTTTTTTTTTTTTTTTTCAATTTTCCAAAAGAAGGAACAGAGAATTGGGCCAGGTGAGGGTATTCCCTCAAAGGCCCAGTCCTCTGTTCTTAACGCTACCTCGCTAATGCGGGAAATGGCGAATAGTTTGAAAGAAAAAGAAATATATATATATATATATATATATATATATATATATATATATATATATATATATATATATATATATATATATATATATATTTGTGTGTGTTTGTGTGTGTGTGTGTGTGTGTGTGTGTGTGAAGATGAATCAGTGGGTGTGTCATAAAGAGTATAATGAAAGCAAATCACGAGCGTTTGGTGATCGTATTGCTTAAACATCTGGTAGTGAGAAGAATGAGGAGCAGTGAGGCACTTTCTCCGAGGAACTGAGTGAGAGTGCAGGCAATGTGGCATATGGGGGTATGATTTTGGGGGCTTAGGTTCACGCTGTATTTAAAAATGAGGAAGAATTTGTCGACTTATGTATTGAAACAGACTTGATGACTGGAAATAGATTTTTTTAAAAGAGATGCTTGCATGATTATGCGAGGCTGTCTGGGGTATGGGTTCAACGAGTATCCGTATGTTATTGGCGAATAGACAGGCGTGTCAGAGAGAAGTTGTTGGATGTAAACGTGCTGAACAGACGACCAGGTGGGATCTCTGATCCTTTCTTGGAAAAGAGGTGACGAAAGTGAGTGTGCATAGAAAAGAAACGTGGGTGCAGGAATGCCAAAATAGGTGGAGTAAAGAGCGCCGTGGGATGAGAGTTTGGGAAGCATTGCTTCCATGTACAACTGAAGTCTGTGTCATGCGGGATGTGGACACATGGAAGGGTGGGGAGTGATGAAATGAGGAAGTATAGATATGTTTGTGAAAGAAAAAAGGAAGGTGTAGGGACCGTATCAGCAAGGAAGGAGTGCGAGTGATTGAAAGTAATACAAGAGAATGATAAGAGAGAGATAAAAAAAAAATGAGCAAATGAGAGAGGGGTAGGAGAGCGTTGATGAAATTCAAAGAGGCGGGGAAAATGTTCAGGAAGAAGGTGACTAGTGTGAAGAGAACAAGGAAGCTAATGGGAAAGACAGTATGGGGAGCAGACTAAGGAATAATAACAGGAAAACAAGAGGTGTAAAAGAGAGGAGTATATTATGAAGGACTGTTGAATGCCGTAGGTGATAAGATGGGTGATGTGGTGTGTGTCTTGGTGAGTAATATAGTGAAAAATAGGAGCTAGTAAACCTTGCGTGAGATGAGGATTGACAGTATTGTTGATTGGTTAGTCAGGCTATTCACCGTCTTCATAGCCCAGAGCAGGTACTTGAGTGGCAGAATGCATATGCTGGAAGTGTCTTTATATAGAAGCAAAGGGAACGGAAAAGAATGCTCGAATTACTGGTCCATAAATCTGTTAAGTGAACCTAATAAGACGTATAGGAGAGTAGTGGTTGAGAGGATAGTGGCATGCACAGAGCATCTGACTGAGAAGGAGCAGCGTGGCTTCAGCAGAGGTGGAGAACACGTGGACCAGGTGTTTGCTACGAATAATATAGGTGAAAAATATGCAGAAGAGACTTGTTTCTATGTTGTATTTGTGGATCTGGAGAAAACGTATCACTGAATAGGCAGAGAATCCTTATGGGAAATGTGACGAACATATGGGGTAAATGGAAAGGTAACCATTGAAGTAAGACGTTTTTGCCAGGAGATTGAGGCATGTGTTCGAGTAAGAACTGAGGAGGGGTGAATGGTACTCTGTAAAGGTGGTCTACGGCAAGGGTGTCGCCGTGGTTGTCTGATCTGCTTATGGCCAGGGTGGTGAGACAGGTCAGTGCGAGGGTCTTGGTGTAAAGGAAAACTCTACGGAATTGGTTGCTGTTTGCAGATTACGTGGCTCTGGTGGAAGACTCGAGAGAGAAACTCCGAAAGCTGATGAGAGAGTTTTGGAGAGCATGTGAAAAGAGAATGATGAGAATATACGTGAAAAAGCAAGGTAATGAGCAGGGAGGTGACACGGGGTGTTTGAGTGGGGAAAACTTGGAGGCAGGGGAGCGCTTTAAAGACCTGTTAGTGGACGTGTGTGGGTTAGAATGAAGAGCTTCGATGTAGTATATTGGAGGGGGGACAACAGGCTGCCAGTGTGCTGAACCGCGGTATACGAAGCGGTGAGGGTAAGCCATGGAGCAATTTTGTGGGGCTCGGTTGTGGGTGATGAGCTCTGGTTGCAGTATATTATGTCTGACAACTAGAGACTTGATATGCGCAAATGAGGCCATTGTTTCGTTTGTTCCTGACGCTACCTCGCTAAGGCGAGAGAAACATTATAAGATACTTATTGTAAACATGTATAGCAGGGTTCACTTAAAGATCTGGATACATTTCAAGCTGGAAGTCATGTTTGTGCATGTCACGTCTTTCCCATATCATACAAGGACGATTACCTTGCTTAATGGTAACGCAAGGTTACATTCACTTGCCTTACCCAGGTATCTTACCACTCGTCTGACTTCCAACGCTGACCTAATGCACCAAAACTTGTACACACACACACACACACACACACACACACACACACACACACACACACACACACACACATATACACACACACACACACATACCCACACACACATCCACACACACACATACACACATATATACACACACACATACACACACACATACACAAATACACATACACACACATACACGCACACATATACACACACACACATACACACGCACACACATACACACGCACACACATACACACACATACACACACACACACACACACACACACACACACACACACACACACACGCACACACATACACACACATACATACACACACACATACACACACAATTAGACCATGATATGCACCCATATGTTCGTAATTTAAGACACCCATAAACCCACTGTCTTATAACGCACTCACCACACCCTCACACCTACTTATGTGTCACTCATAAACTCACTGACTTATAATACTCTTACCACACCCTCACACCTGCTCATGTGTTACTCATACACTCACTATACCGCACTCACCACACCCACACACCTTCCCATATATCTTGGGCCTGAGTTCGGGGATGGATCTAGCAACACACCAGTTTGACTTTAGTGTTCGTGTTTGTGTTTGCTTACTTGAAGACACGTTGCTTTAAAAAAGTAACTCAAAACAAGTGACTCAGAAGCAAGTGACTCTACACAAGTCACTCAAGTAACTAAGAAAAAAGAAAGTGACTCATAACAAGCGACCCTTAACAAGTGACTCACAAGGTAACTCAAACAAGTTGACTGAAAACAGGTAACTCTCAACAGCCGCGAGTCTAGGCAAACGACTCACAGGTGAGTCAAAGGTTCTGACTCTTTCTCGAGAACACACATCTGGTAACGTTCATCTCAGATGGAGCATACGATCGTTCAGCAATGTCTTATCTACCTATCGGCTCTTTAAGCTATCTATTTCTTTACTTGTAACTGTCTTTATAGATCTGACCCATGATTCCTCCCTCCCGCCCCACCTCTGCCAGAACCCACCTCCCTTACCGAGAGCCCACCCCATCATCACGACCCTCCTAAACACACAGGACCCTCTCCAATCATTAGACCTGTTCTACCCACCTAGGACCCACCTCACCCACCCAAAACGAACACTACTCACCCACGACCCACTCCAACCACCCAGGACGCACCTCAACCATCCGGAACCCACCCACCACCCGCCCAGGATGTACCTCACGTCAGGGCTGCCACTGCACTTGTTCTCTTGCTGAGGGAGACTTTCTAAGGTAGTGGAGGATATTGGGAGAGGGGAAGGTGTTGTAGGAGTGTGACTATGGTTCAGGATAGTGAGTGCAGTGGTGGTGGAAGGTTGGTCTTTGCAGGGCAGCGAGTGAGGTGGTGTTGGAGGGGTCGTCTCCTCAGTGTAATGAGTGAAGTGGTTTTGGTAGGCTGTTCTTTGTAGGGCAGTGAGTGGAGGAGGGCTGGTCTTTGTAAAGCAGTGATTGGGGAGGGTGGCAGGTGTGTGTGTGTGTGTGTGTGTGTGTGTGTGTGTGCAAAGGTCTTGGATGTAAGGTGCTCTGGGAGGGATGGTAAGTGGGATAGTGTGAGCAGTGTGAGGAGACCAGCGTAGCTGAAGCGAGGAGATGCAGGAAGAATCAGTATGGAAGGGAAGCCACAGATCGGCTGACGGACACCAGCACTGACAGCCAAACAAGACCACCAACCTTAGCTATAACAACTGGCAGCCGAACTCTACCTCCATCCCCAGCTATAACACTAGACATCAACATTCTATCTAGATAAAACAAAAGTTTTTCCTTCTTCTCATGTCCACGCTCCTTGACGGAGACAATGAGTAAGACACGGACATGCAGGAGACTGGATGTAAATCTCAGACTCACCTTACTACTGTTCATTATCATTTAACCAAGGTACACGCGTAGGAAATCAGAAGAGAACTCTCAAATGTAAAACATATCTAGATCTTTATATTTAAGAACGAAAACCTGACTGAAGAACAAGGCCAAACTCGCCCCCCTGCGGTGTCAGACCATCTTTGGGAAGCGAGTTTGGGACGAACTACAAATGGAGAAGTTGGTACCACATTATTTTTTTTTTGTAGCGCAGAGGGACGGAAGACCCCGAGAGGACTGAACCTACCGTCCGCGTAGGTGGATCCGGGAGAGACGGGGTAGTAGAAGGTGTGCTGCCCATTAGTTCATGACCCGTCGTGCGCACCGAGCAACACGAGTTGGTACTGACGTTGCGACACCCCAGGACCTGACGGATGGGATGGTTGGTCCACTGGATAGCACGCTGGCTACCTCGGCTGGCCGATCAGTGGGTCCTGGAGGCCTTCCTCCTCTATAACATTTCTGTTTGCTTTTTGACTAGTAAGATTTTCCTTTTGTAAACTTAAAGTCGGACTACTTTTGTGAGCTTATCGAAGGCCTCGTGTATTCCACGCACGTTCATACATATATAGAACAATATATTTTCCTGGGTTAAAGCAAAATGGGTACATATCTGCCTGGGGTAATACACAATAGGCTGTAATCTTTATAGAGTAGAATGAGGTCGAGTTTAAGTCCCATAGGTTAAGATCAGGTCGGGGGTTTGACGTTGTGTGAGCAAGGTAAGTGTGTAACTTCCAGGGCTAATGATGAGGTAGGATTGTGTGACTTGCACGGTAAAACAAGATGTGGGTGAGACCTTAAGTGAAACTTCCTGGGTTAATAAAACAAGATGGGGGCGTGACTTGCTGGATCCAGCAAGGTGAGGCGGGCTCAGTATATGCGACGTGCGTGATGATTAGAACCTTGACAAATATTCTTGACGTCGTAGACACGACAGGTCTAACTACTCTACCCACCTTGGACACGAACAGATCAAGCTGCCAAGGTGTCTCACTCGCCTCCAAGACTTACATGAGTTGCCGGACACTTGCTCCCGTGGGAGAATAACTGGACAATATCCATTGGAGAAAGTCAACCCAAAGACTCAAATGTCTGATCCCATGCTTCATCCCATCGTCTGAAACCTGGTGTCGCGATGGTGTCCATCGTGTCATTTGTGATGTTCATCAAGCAGTTCGAGACTGTGACCTGACCATCAACTATCAGGACCAAGATTCGCCTCCAGGGCGCCACCCCCTTCAGTTGCACGCCTCACAGCCGCCCAACCCAACCTACGTCCTCGGACCTCTAGAACTCTCCTGTTGAGGATGTCTGATGCTGCTGCAATCTGCCAGTTGGTATGGAGTGGTGTTCCACCTTCGTCATTTGACGTCTGGAAGGTACTGCCAGCGATGTTTCCAGGCGAGATTAGAAAAGAAAAACACATCTGAGTGAACGCATTATGATTGGAACATTATCAAGTTGCCTGTAGAGCCTTCGCTCATCACTGAAATGGGGACGTTCGAGGCGAGTGTAGCAAATACATTTCATCGATACAGAGCTTTTTTCACTGCACTAGAGTGTTCATCACGGCAGTGAGTGTTCATCACGACACTGAGAATGTTCATCACGAATCCGAGTGTTCATCACGATACTGACAGTGTTCATCACGAAACTGAGTGTTCACCATGACACTGAGAGTGTTCATCACGACACTGAGAGTGATCATCACGATACTAGGAGTGTTCATCACGGCGCTGAGCGTTCATCATGGCACTGAGTGTTCATCACGACACTGAGTGTTCATCACATTACTGAGAGTGTTCATCATGGCATTGAGTGTTCATCACGACACTGAGTGTTCATCACATCACTGAGAGTGTTCATCAAGACACTAAGAGTGTTCATCACGACACTGAGTGTTCATCACGGCAATGAGTGATCATCATGACACAGAGTGTTCATCACGACACTGACAATGTTCCTTACGACACGGACAGTGTTCATCAAGACGCCGACAGTGTTCACCACTTTCCATGTTGTTCAACTGACACAGTTGCCTGAATTGGTCGAGAATGAAAAGAATTCGGTGCAGGATACTCGAGCGCTTAAGTTGCAAGACCTTCCTTAAAACGAGTACTCAATATGCATATCTAAAATACCACTAAATTACTTTCCTTTTTCTACCCATGACCATTTATGAAACTCGACTGCAAGTTCTTTTTTCTCTTCGAGCGTTCTGAAGTTCGGCAGAGTTCCACAATGTAATCAAGTTTTTTTTTTTCTTCGAGCGTTCTGAAGTTCGGCAGAGTTCCACAATGTGATGCTTGGATGACCTGATGTGTACGGGGCCCGCGCACGGTGCGGTTGTGTTGAGGGGGGAGGAGGGCGCTGTGCCGCCGCCGGCCGCAACTCACTATAACCTGACTCGTATTGCCTTTGAGTAATATTTGAGCTAACGAGGTACAAGATCTCCTGCTTGGGGGTCGGCCGCTTTCCTGATTCTTGCCTATTGTTTGCCTGCCACGTTGTGCTTGCCTGAAGCAGCTGGCCAGACGGCCGGAGATTATCCCCATGTCTGGTGGTGCTCTACAAAGAGTCAGGGTTTTTCTTATGCAAGTAGCGCGGGCCTCCAGCGGGAGGAGGTGGACTATGGAGTGGAGTTAGCCGCCTCTGGCCGGAGTGGCTGTCCTCAGGTGGGGGAGGAGAGTGTCTGGTCACACCGGAGGTGGTGCATCTTCTCTACCTTCGGTGTTTCTCTAGATTTTAAAATCACGTTTCCTTTCTCATCAAACTTTCCTCTCCTATTGCTTTTACCTTCTCTTTCTATCATTTCTAATCCTCTTCCCTCTTTCTCTTCTTCCTCTCCCTCCTCCTTCTCCTCTTTCTCTCCTCCTCTTTCTCTCCTCTTCATTTTTTCTCTTCCTAATCCTCCTTTCTTCTTCTTCCTACTCCTCCCTCTTCTTCTATTCCTCCTCCTCCTCCTTCTCCTCTTCCTCCTCCTCCTCCTCCTCCTCCTCCTTTGTCTTCCTTCCCATATTTCCCATTCGTTCCCCCAAATATCTTCCATCAACGCCCAACACTTTTCCTTCTCGTGGTCTTCTTCAAATCTACCCCACCCCACCCAGTCACCTCCTGGGGTCCTCACGTCTCACACAGAGTGTGTGAAATCTGTAGTTCAACTAGCATTCTGCCGTGCGAGGTTTCACCCCTCACCCTCAGGGTTCCGCAGCGCCCTGAGGCGGCCTGATATATGATATATATATATATATACCGACGATCACTCACAACGCGGAGGACGGTCACCATGAGCAAGAGGGTCTACCAATTATCCGACCTGAAGCTACAACTGACCTGAAACATTACCCCAAAGCCCTAGTTCCATCTACTTATATCTCGCTTTCTAATAACTCTGAGCAGCAGCCTCCTGCAGCCCAGGAATGCCCAAGTGTGTAACCTGCCCGTGTCAAGCCAGCAAAATCCTAACCAACCTTGGCAGAGTCCTCGTCCATACATGGGTGTGTCGTCCTCACGAGACATCGCGTCTCCCACAGGGACTACGGGTCTGATTGCCCATGTTTTCCAGGCCACAGTGACCGCTGGGCATCATACACCCACCTCGGTGTAGTAAGGCGTCAGCGACTCTCTTCCCAGATCATGTTCTTAGAGTTGGCGGATGGTATATGACCTCAAGCGGCGGGGTTTCATCAGCGGCCTTGTTTGGAAGTTCTTGTATATTATGAGTCATCGGTCTCTGTGAACTGGTTTCGTCCGCTGGACATTAACGCACGAGGTAGACACGATTAACATACGAACAGCCGCGGTCGGCTATAACGTAGTTCCCTACTATCCTTGGATCATGATGTTCAAACTCGTTTTCTTTCTCGGGATCTTTTAAAGGTCACCTAATGTATAAAGGCACGAAGGCTACTTGATATATCTGAGACGCGGGTACGTGCCGGACTTGTTACGTTTAGGTATCGATCTCAAGAATATTCAGTTCATTTAGAAATGTTGCAGCGCATCTCGTTCTCTATGCTGGAATCTGTTCGATTCGTAGTTCTTACGAAAAAGACAATTTGCGAGCCAATTATTCATAGTTGCAGAGCAAACCCTGTACACATAACCCAGAGAGAGATGTGTATATAACCTTATTAAAATGAAACGATGGAATCGCAACTTAAATTCTGCAGCAAGAATGCAAAAATATTCTCTCATGTCCGAAGCGGAGGCTGTGAAAGCAGTGTTGAGCTGTTGTGTGAATAGTGGGACCAAGTGGTAGTAATCATAAAAAACCTAGAGTAAACATCGCCCTCATCAGCAATCAAGCTGGAAAAGTCGTACTGGAAAATGGCAATACAGGAGCGAACTGCTTGCCATTATGAGCCTGGAGGGGCAGCTCATAATCTCATTACAATGATCCAGTCTATTGATTAACACCGGGAGGTGACCGGTTGTCTTCACATAAGTCTCTCCAAGTCCCGTTTGAGGATTATAGAAATGTTCAGTATATACTTACATTCTCAATGAAGATCATGGCGACGCCTGAGCGAGGGAGGAGGAGGAGGTTGGTTTCCACTGGGATTCCAGCGGACTCATCAACAATGTCCCAGAGGAAAGAGTACACTAGGTGATTGGACCTTAGGAGACTGTGTCTTACTACATAACCTCTTACCTCTCTGGAATCGAACTTGGAATCAGTGGGAGATAAGACTTCAAACACCACAACATATGACAACCAATACTAAAGAAAAGGACGCACCGGTGTGTGTGTGTATATATATATATATATATATATATATATATATATATATATATACATATATATATGTATATATATGTATATATGATTCATGTGAGAAACTGCAGAAGCTGGTGACTGAGTTTGGTAAAGTGTGTGAAAGAAGAAAGTTAAGAGTAAATGTGAATAAGAGCAAGGTTATTAGGTACAGTAGGGTTGAGGGTCAAGTCAATTGGGAGGTAAGTTTGAATGGAGAAAAACTGGAGGAAGTGAAGTGTTTTAGATATCTGGGAGTGGATCTGGCAGCGGATGGAACCATGGAAGCGGAAGTGGATCATAGGGTGGGGGAGGGGGCGAAAATTCTGGGAGCCTTGAAGAATGTGTGGAAGTCGAGAACATTATCTCGGAAAGCAAAAATGGGTATGTTTGAAGGAATAGTGGTTCCAACAATGTTGTATGGTTGCGAGGCGTGGGCTATGGATAGAGTTGTGCGCAGGAGGATGGATGTGCTGGAAATGAGATGTTTGAGGACAATGTGTGGTGTGAGGTGGTTTGATCGAGTGAGTAAAGTAAGGGTAAGAGAGATGTGTGGAAATAAAAAGAGCGTGGTTGAGAGAGCAGAAGAGGGTGTTTTGAAGTGGTTTGGGCACATGGAGAGGATGAGTGAGGAAAGATTGACCAAGAGGATATATGTGTCGGAGGTGGAGGGAACAAGGAGAAGAGGGAGACCAAATTGGAGGTGGAAAGATGGAGTGAAAAAGATTTTGTGTGATCGGGGCCTGAACATGCAGGAGGGTGAAAGGAGGGCAAGGAATAGAGTGAATTGGAGCGATGTGGTATACCGGGGTTGACGTGCTGTCAGTGGATTGAATCAAGGCATGTGTAGCGTCTGGGGTAAGCCATGGAAAGCTGTGTGGGTATGTATATTTGCGTGTGTGGACGTATGTATATACATGTGTATGGGGGGGGTTGGGCCATTTCTTTCGTCTGTTTCCTTGCGCTACCTCGCAAACGCGGGAGACAGTGACAAAGTATAATAAAAAAATAAAAATATATATATATATATATATATATATATATATATATATATATATATATATATATATATATATATATATATATATATATATTATCCCTGGGGATAGGGGAGAAAGAATACTTCCCACGTATTCCCTGCGTGTCGTAGAAGGCGGCTAAAAGGGAAGGGAGCGGGGTGCTGGAAATCCTTCCCTCTCGTTTTTTTTTTTTTTCCAAAAGAAGGAACAGAAAAGAGGGCCAGGTGAGGATATTCCCTCAAAGGCCCAGTCCTCTTTTCTTAATGCTACTTCACTAATGCGGGAAATGGCAAATAGTTTAAAAAAAAGAAAAAAAAAAAAAAAATATATATATATATATATATATATATATATATATATATATATATATATGTATATACATACCTCCCACGTATTCCATGCGTGTCGTAGAAGGCAACTAAAAGGGAGGGGAGCGGGGGGCTGGAAATCCTCACCTCTCTTTTTTTTTTTCCAAAAGAAGGAACAAAAAAGAGGGCCAGGTGAGGATATTCCCTCAAAGGCTCAGTCCTCTGTTCTTAACGCTGCCTCGCTAATGCGGAAAATGCCGAATAGTATGAAAGATATATATATATATATATACATAGCTTTTTTATTATTATTATTTTGCTTTGTCGCTGTCTCCCGCGTTAGCGAGGTAGCGCAAGGAAACAGACGAAAGAATGGCCCAACCCGCCCACATACACATGTATATACATACACGTCCACACACGCAAATATACATACCTATACATCTCAATGTACACATATATATACAAACACAGACATATACATATATACACACGTACATAATTCATACTGTCTGCCTTTATTTGTTCCCATCGCCACCTCGCCACACATGGAATAACAACCCCCTCCCCCCTCATATGTGCGAGGTAGAGCTAGGAAAGACACCAAAGGCCCCATTCGTTCACACTCAGTCCCTAGCTGTCATGTAATAATGCACCGAAATCACAGCTCCCTTTCCACATCCATGCCCCACACACTTTCCATGGTTTACCCGAGACGCTTCACATGCCCTGGTTCAATCCATTGACAGCACGTCGATCCCGGTATACCACATCGTTCCAATTCAATCTATTCCTTGCACGCCTTTCACCCTCCTGCATGTTCAGGCCCCGATCACTCAAAATCTTTTTCACTCCATCTTTCCACCTCCAATTTGGTCTCCCACTTCTCCTCGTTCCCTCCACCTCTGACACATATATCCCCTTGGTCAATCTTTCCTCACTCATTCTCTCCATGTGACCAAACCATTTCAAAACACCCTCTTCTGCTCTCTCAACCACACTCTTTTTATTTCCACACATCTCTCTCACCCTTACATTACTTACTCGATCAAACCACCTCACACCACATATTGTCCTCAAACATCTTATTTCCAGCACATCCACCCTCCTGCGCACAACTCTATCCATAGCCCACGCCTCGCAACCATACAACATTGTTGGAACCGCTATTCCTTCAAACATACCCATTTTTGCTTTCCGCGATATGTTCTCGACTTCCAAACATTCTTCAAGGCTCCCAGAATTTTCGCCCCCTCCCCTACCTTATGATTCACTTCCGCTTCCATGGTTCCATCCGCTGCCAGATCCACTCCCAGATATCTAAAACACTTTACTTCCTCCAGCTTTTCTCCATTCAAACTTACCTCCCAATTGACTTGACCCTCAACCCTACTGTACCTAATAACCTTGCTCTTATTCACATTTACTCTTAACTTTCTTCTTTCACACACTTTACCAAACTCAGTCACCAGCTTCTGCAGTTTCTTACATGAATCAGCCACCAGCGCTGTATCATCAGGGAACAACAACTGACTCACTTCACAAGCTCTCTCATCCAGAACAGACTGCATACTTGCCCCTCTTTCCAAAACTCTTGCATTCACCTCCCTAACAACCCCATCCATAAACAAATTAAACAACCATGGAGACATCACACACCCCTGCCACAAACCTACATTCACTGAGAACCAATCATTTTCCTCTCTTCCTACACATACACATGCCTTACATCCTCGATAAAAACTTTTCACTGCTTATAACAACTTGCCTTCCACACCATATATACTTAAAACCTTCCACAGAGCATCTCTATCAACTCTATCATATGCCTTCTCCAGATCCATAAATGCTACATACAAATCCATTTTTTTTTCTAAGTATTTCTCACATACATTCTTCAAAGCAAACACCTGATCCACACATCCTCTACCACTTCTGAAACCACACTGCTCTTCCCCAATCTGGTGCTCTGTACACGCCTTCACCCTCTCAATCAATACCCTCCCATATAATTTACCAGGAATACTCAACAAACTTATACCTCTGTAATTTGAGCACTCACTCTTATCCCCTTTACTGTTGTAAAATGGTACTATGCAAGCATTCCGTCAATCCTCAGGCACCTCACCATGAATCATACATACATTAAATAACCTTACCAACCAGTCAAAAATACAGTCACCCCCTTTTTTAATAAATTCCACTGCAATACCATCCAAACCTGCTGCATTGCCGGCTTTCATCTTCCGTAAAGCTTTTACTACCTCTTCTCTATTTACCAAATCATTTTCCCTAACCCTCTCACTTTGCACACCACCTCGACCAAAACATCCTATATCAGCCACTTTATCATCAAACACATTCAACAAACCTTCAAAATACTCACTCTATCTCCTCACATCACCACTACTTGTCATCACCTCCCCATTAGCGCCCTTCACTGGAGTTCCCATTTGCTCCCTTGTCTTACGCACTTTATTTACCTAATTCCAAAACATCTTTTTATTCTCCCTGAAATTTAATGATACTCTCTCACCCCAACTCTCATTTGCCCTCTTTTTCACCTCTTGCACCTTTCTCTTGACCTCCTGCCTCTTTCTTCTATACCTCTCCCACTCATTTGCATTTTTTCCTTGCAAAAATTGTTCAAATCGTTCAAATATATATATATATATATATTTCTTTTTTTTTTTTTTTCATACTATTCGCCATTTCCCGCGATAGCGAGGTAGCGTTAAGAACAGAGGACTGGGCCTTTGAGGGAATATCCTCACCTGGCCCCCTTCTCTGTTCCTTCTTTTGGAAAATTAAAAAAAAAAACGAGAGGGGAGGATTTCCAGCCCCCCGCTCCCTTCCCTTTTAGTCGCCTTCTACGACACGCAGGGAATACGTGGGAAGTATTCTTTCTCCCCTATCCCCAGGGATATATATATATATATATATATATATATATATATATATATATATATATATATATATATATATTTTGCTTTGTCGCTGTCTCCCGCGTTTGCGAGGTAGCGCAAGGAAACAGACGAAAGAAATGGCCCAACCCACCCCCATACACATGTATATACATACACGTCCGCACACGCAAATATACATACCTACACAGCTTTCCATGGTTTACCCCAGACGCATCACATGCCCTGATTCAATCCACTGACAGCACGTCAACCCGGTATACCACATCGATCCAATTCGCTCTATTCCTTGCCCTCCTTTCACCCTCCTGCATGTTCAGGCCCCGATCACACAAAATCTTTTTCACTCCATCTTTCCACCTCCAATTTAGTCTCCCACTTCTCCTCGTTCCCTCCACCTCCGACACATATATCCTCTTGGTCAATCTTTCCTCACTCATTCTCTCCATGTGCCCAAACCATTTCAAAACACCCTCTTCTGCTCTCTCAACCACGCTCTTTATATTTCCACACATCTCTCTTACCCTTACGTTACTTACTCGATCAAACCACCTCACACCACACATTGTCCTCAACCATCTTATTTCCAGCACATCCACCCTCCTGCGCACAACTCTATCCATACAGTCCCTTAGCCTAGCGGTTAGCATGCCTGCCTCTTGCACAAGGGGTCCCAGGTTCGATCCTGGCTGTTGGAGCTTTGTATCTTCTATGAAGGTGCGCGTTCATATACACTTTATTCGTAAATATATATATATATATATATATATATATATATATATATATATATATATATATATATATATATATATATATATATCCATTCCCGGCGCCACCCCGCCCCACACGAAACAGCATTGCCACCTGCCGTTTCCTGCATTGGCGTGGTAGCGCCAGGAACAGATGAAGAAAGGCTGCATGCCCTCGGACCCCTTTTCTAACCGTCATGTGGAATGGACGGAAACTACAGCTCCCCATCCACATCCAGGCCTCACAGACCTTTTCATGGTTTATCCAAGACGTTTCACATGCCCTGGTTCTCTTCAATACTGTGTACGCTTCTCACTCTTACCCTTACATGTTCAGGACCCGATCCCTCAAAATCTTATTCATTCCATCCTTACATCTCCAATTAGGTCACCCTCTTCTCCCCTGTTCTCTCCACTCCTGACACATACATCTTCATCACACTGTCTTCATTCATTCTCTCCATATGTCCAAACCATTTTGGTCTGGATCATAATTTGAGTTTCTTCATTAACGAGTTAAGTTTAAGATTCTTTAGGTATAGTTTGCTTATGTATACCGTGCGTGCTGCATAGTAGTTTTCTCTTTCTCAACG
>NC_092280.1:9766300-9798800 GCF_036320965.1 Panulirus ornatus
TTCTCTGTTCCTTCTTTTGGAAAAATAAAAAAAAAGAAAAAAAAAAGAATAGAGAGGGGAGGATTTCCAGCACCCCGCTCCCTCCCCTTTTAGTCGCCTTCTACGACACGCAGGGAATACGTGGGAAGTATTCTTTCTCCCCTATCCCCAGGGATAATATATATATATATATATATATATATATATATATATATATATATATATATATATGCACAACTCTCACTTCACCACCACTGGAAGGAGAAAATATAGACGGTGAGTACTTTCGTTTAATACATCCCCAGACAGAGGATGTATTAAACGAAAGTACTCACCGTCTTACTTAATTTTTCTTTCCAGCTGGGGCTGTTGTATATATATATATATATATATATATATATATATATATATATATATATATATATTTTTTTTTTTTTTCTTTTTTCATACTATTCGCCATTTCCCGCGTTAGCGAGGTAGCGTTAAGAACAGAGGCCTGAGCCTTTGAGGAAAATCCTCACGTGGCCCCCTTCTCTGTTCCTTCTTCTGGAAAATAAGAAACGAGAGAGGAGGATATCTGGCCCCCTGCTCCCTTCCCTTTTAGTCGCCTTGTTCGACACGCAGGGAATACGTGGGAAATATTCTTTTACCCTTATCCCAGGGATGATATATATATATGTATATATATATATATATATATATATATATATATATATATATATATATATATATATATATATATATATATATTCTATGAAGGTGCGCGTTCATATACACTTTATTCGTATTCATATAACTCCGCGTTGTACAGTCAGGTTCGGTAAAACGCTATCAGCTGGCTATGTGTTCTGTTCGGAAACAACCGATAGACCCCGTTGCTCACCATTGTGAGACGAAGGGTATTCGAGTACTTAGTATTTCGAATAGTTGTTTCCAATTATACAGTCCCTTAGCCTAGCGGTTAGCATGCCTGCCTCTTGCACAAGGCGTCCCAGGTTCGATCCTGGCTGATGGAGCTTTGTATGTTCTGTGAAGGTGCGCGTTCATATACACTTTATTCGTATATATATATATATATATATATATATATATATATATATATATATATATATATATATATATATATATATATATATATAAAACTTCTAGTGGAGTCGGGCATAATTTGCCTGGGCTCTGTATTGTAATGCCAAGTTGGGCAATAATTACCAGCACGGCTCAGAGCCCTGGGATAATCACATCAATGCCACCGTCACATAGAGACTATTCTCCCGTGTCCTGGAGCTCTTGTCTCCGCTCCAGGCGGTGTTTTCCGGTCAGCTGGAAAGCTGTATGTAATTGGTCGTTTGTAATCTTAAAAGCGGCAGATTGTGCCGAGAGGGGGATCATACCACTAGTTCGGCAAGGCTGGCCCAACTGCGTTCGGTGACTGTCGGGTTAAATCACGTTCGGAAATACTTACCGTCGACCAGAGAACACCAGGCAGTTCATACGTACAGAGTCAAGTTGGCCGTTGTTAATTGAATTACCTGTTCATATTTGTTCTCTTTTCCGATCAGGTTATCTCGACGGCCCGTTCTTCTTATCATGACGTGCATCTAATGCGTAAAGACTTCAGGGAGGAAACGTGTGTGTGTGTGTGTGTGTGTGTCATGGAACTGGAGTAAAGTGATTAGATAACGCGATGCTGAAAAAAAAAAAAAACTGAGAGTGTAAGGGGAACGATTATGAAACAGGCAAGACGATGCTATGCCACATTCTCACGTACCAACTTTCTGGTTCTCCTGGTGTTGATTGGAATCCAAGTAATATATATGTGATTATTACACGAAAGTCCACCTGGGAATCGTAGTTCATTCCCCCGTGGCCTCATAGGAATATATATATATATATATATATATATATATATATATATATATATATATATATATATATATATATATATATATTTGTTACCTAAGGGCTACTTTCCCAAGGGCTCTTGCAGCTTCGTGGCCGCGCTACACTCAGTAACAGAGTCAGGTTGAACTCTTTCAGACGCCAGAGTCTCCCTATAGGCTTTCATTCTCGATAGAATCCCCATGCAAGAAGAGTCCGGTAACACACATATGTATATATGTATATATATATATATATATATATATATATATATATATATATATATATATATATATGTATATATATATATATATATATATATATATATATATATATATATATATATATATATATATATATATATGAATGAGGAAGATGGATGGTAATGCTTCATCTATACGAGGTGGTGAAGCGGAACGCGTCTCTGGCTGAGAAAGTTCTTGAAAGGAGAAAGAGATCATGAAGTTACTGCTGGTGAGGAGGAGGAGGAGGAGGAGGAGGAAGGAAAAAGCAATGATGATAATAATGATTTAGGTCATGGAAGGCGTCCAGCGACTGCCACAGAATTTCTATACGAACGGCTCGACCTTAAATGCGGAGGCGAGCGATATTACCTGGCGTGGAACGTGTTCTTGTGAGCTGTGTGGTTAAGTTTCTGAGAGAGAGAGAGAGAGAGAGAGAGAGAGAGAGAGAGAGAGAGAGAGAGAGAGAGAGAGAGAGAGAGAGACTAACAACTTGAAGGTTCCCCGAGGATTTTGACTTTGTGTTCGAGAGGAATAGAAACATTTGGGTGAGTGATGCGTCGTTGTGATGAGAGAGAGAGAGAGAGAGAGAGAGAGAGAGAGAGAGAGAGAGAGAGAGAGAGAGAGAGAGAGAATTACCTAAAGATATATATATATATATATATATATATATATATATATATATATATATATATATTCATACACTGGAACGGAGAGCTCAGTTACCCGTCCAACGGGGTAAACATAATTGATGAGGTCGACACTCTGGAGCATTAAACGCTCTCATTATGAGGAAGAGAATGACTTACATCAGCTCCCACTTAACAGCACGACCCACGGCATCAGAGATAAGTATGTTATCTTTATCATTTTCATCCTCAGCGTTTGTTAACATACGTTTCCCCCTGGTGCATGAGATGATAATCTTAAGGCAAGATAACTTAAGAATTAACGTAGCAATATTGGTATGTAAATGCGAAGAAGAGAATGAGAAATACGTAAGGAAAAGATGATACATTGCTATGAAAAAACATACAAGTAATTTACAGTTATACAAAATTCAGAGGGTAAGATGATGAAGGATAGAGAAGGATATTCATGAATCATATTAAGATTCACTCGTGAGTGTAGAGTGTAATGACGTCAACTCTCTGAGGCTGGACACGAGCTTACAGTGTGACTCAATCAACCCATCACCAAGTGGCAGCTGCGAGAATCCCATTTGCATAACATACTCTCGGAATATTCAGTTTTAAAGCTTGAAGGTAAAGGCGCGCTGGCTGAGACGCTCTGACCTATCATGAACGTGGGGGAATAAGGGTTCGAACACCATGTGCCTGGGTTGCATAATTTGTTAAATACTCAATGTCTTCAGCGGATTACTCTACAGGTGTCTTAATCTACGTACCCATGACTTTCCAGTATCATATCATGAAGGAAGATCTACGGATTTCGCTCGTGTAGATCCTCCGCGGGCTGTAAATGAAAGAAGTGAAGACAAGGAAAGAAGCAAGTAAACAGAGCCGTGTTGGGCATGGCGTGCCCACCAGCCGAGCAGCGTGCACACGCGTGCGCGCGCTCAGACTTTCACCGGGCGTGCATGCATAATGTGCAGCGCTTGTAGCCGCCTCCTGCCTCAGAGGGTCAGGCCCCTCCCTGCCTGATCGTGCCTTCCCTAGGGCGGTGCACCGCCTCTCCCTCAGGGCGGGAACGGAGGAGGCGAGACGTGGTGTTGGTGGGGATGGTTTGTGGTAGTGATGAAGTTCTGGATGGAGGAGAGGCAGTAGAGATGGAGATGATGGGAGGGAGTTGTACATGGAGGGTGATGGAGTGGTGGTGAGTGGAGCGGAGGGTGGGGGATGGTAGCGATGGTGGTGGTGGAGGAAGTGATGTGTGGTGATAGGTTCCTGATGCTGATGATGAAGACACAGGTAGTGTGTGTGTGGTGAGCACAGTGGGTATGGTGAGCACAGTGGGTATGGTGAGCACAGTGGGTATGGTGAGCACAGTGGGTATGGTGAACACTTACATGTCTGCAAGTCTAAGTTCCACTTTCATACGTTGGGCTTGGGTTGAGGATTGAGTTAAATGATGACAGATACGTCCATAGACTCAGTCTTATGTGAACATATATCTAAGGTGTAATTGATTCCTAAAGTTACTTTAATTCTCATCTAGGTCTGACCTGACCTTACATAGGTCAAAGGAAGGGTAAAGAGATTCCATGATAACTTGTGATAGTATACACAACCAATACGAGAATGATAACAGACCTTTGATGATAACCCAAAAGAAGGCACAACACATGCACGTCGCCCATCGTAGCAATACTGACTACCATTAATTAGTCTGGCAGCGGGTCAGTACCACAGCCTGAGACGTACATCATCTTTTTACAGAGGGATCAAGACGAGAGGTGATCCTTTTATCAAAAGGATCGCACACTAAATGCCTCTTAAAGAAAGGGGATTTATGAAGGTTTAGACAGGTATATAGGGGACGGAGGCTTCACCTGGACCCTATTACTCGATTAATGGACCGAAGCTTCCGGGCAAGACCTCGTCTCACTACCTTACCATAGAGTTGTGGAGGTTGTGTGGTGTGGCGGCTGGTCCCTACTCCTCGTTGAGAGGAAGGGGAAGAGTATGAAAATGTCGCGCTTGTGGCAGGAAAATTCCCAAATCAACATCCTGCAAAGAGTGTGAATGTAAATTTGAATTCGTGCAAATTTTGGAAAAGATGTATTGATCCTTCATGAAGTAAAATATACGGTTAAGGGCAGATAAGACGGAATTATGAATTTCTTCCTAACGCAAACGCAGAATGGGCAAGGAAAGATTATCAAATGCAGCTTCTGGTAAAAGAAATGGGCATCAGAGAGGTAGATATCCTGTTAAAAAGAAGAGAAAGAATAGTACGTATGTACCTACGACGAAAATAAAAAACCGACTTACGGGAAGGGAGGCAGATATAGTGTTGAAGTTACCAGTGAGTGAGTGAGGCTCAGGGAGGATAGGAACCCTCGTAAGCTTCCCAGACGTCGTAACTCATCCAGGTGTCTCACCTCCGCCTCCTATCGCCTTATCACCCGAGTCTATCGTATTAGTTCAGTAGGCAACAGTTTATGGTAAGATCTCCTAAAAGAATAAAAGATGTTAATAGGCGTATATGTTGCCTGATATTTCAAATACCCTGATTGTATATATATATATATATATATATATATATATATATATATATATATATATATATATATATGTATACTTTAGTCTTGCTGGGTTACGCCTTCTTGTGGTTACACTGTGAGTGAGAAGTATAGTCTCGTCCAGGAATCTCTCGCTCCAGAGGAGTCTATCATTTCCTTTCTTCTGATTGTAGTGCAGCACTGAAGCTGCAGGAGTAGCATTGGTAGTGGTTACTGGAGTACATAATGGTGATAATCTTTGGAAAATGTAAAGAGACCAGCTACTCTCTTAGTAACGCCACTTGAAGAAAACGATGATGATGACGGAAATGGGAAGACAGACAGACAATGCTGCCGCCTCTGCCACACCCTCCTCACCATCCACAACACCTGGCCCCTGTATCACATCACAAGACGTGCATCACACTCTCCTGTTCGTTAACATTTTCTTTTTTGTTAATCACCAGTCGAGTTATCGTTGTTTACATTTACGGTGACAATAGCCCTGCTGTGTTGACAATATCCTTGCTGTGTTGACAATATCCTTGCTGTGTTGACAATATCCTTGCTGTGTTGACAATATCCTTGCTGTGTTGAGCAGTGCAGGTTTAGTAGGAAGCTGGCCACGTCCACCAGTCGTGACCACAGGTCATAAAGTATTGTGATGTACGTGCGTCTATGTGCAGTGAGCGCAGGGCAGTGGAGTAGTAAGTGTTCGGTGTCTTCTTTATGGTAGCGTGGGTATGGAGGGTCTTGGGATATGCTGAAACGGTGTTTGCAGTGTAGTTAGTGATGGGTGATGTGCTGAGTGTAAGCGGGAGAGTGTGACTCGTGTTTGTCTAGGGAGTGTAGTTTCTGATGGGCATATGTCTTGTGGGTTGAAGTTTAAGACGGAGTTGGGAGGTTGGTTATTTAGCGCCTGTCGGGTCTTGCACGTGTTAAAGGTAGGAGTTGGGGGGCATCTGTAAGTAGATGGGGTAAGTACATACATTTGAAAATCACTTGCAAGTAATTGCGTTTCAAGAGGAGAACTTGTATACCGTTGAATCTCTATGTCTCTCTTCCATCAAGTAGCTAATCCCTCTGTCACGACGGCATCAAAATCCGTCCGACAACTCCTTAATAATATCAGAGATGCCGCCTTCATGGGTTTCATTCGGCGTCTCAGTCGGCTCGACTCATCTCAATGAGCTCATGAAACAGTTCATGAATACAGTGACCTCACGTCGAGTCACTCCTTGAACTATGAAATGACATGATTCTGTGCACTCATCACTCCCTCCCTACAGTCAGAAGGTATGATAACCCAGTATAGAAGAGAGCCGACAAGTTGATACCTCTTTGCCTTCACAGCTCATCCTAGGGGTAGATTCGTCATTTTACGTGGCCTGGATGCGAATATGAAATCAAAAAGCCAGACAACAATGAAAGACGACATTGTATTTTGGCACAGGAGTTATATATCAAGTTTCTTTATCGTTGTTTCAGATTATGAGTTCGTGTGATGTTAATACCGGTGAAAGCAGAATTAATGGCTGGCTGGCCATCCGTGTTGTGTTTTGACTTCATTATCTTAAGCCTATAAATCCCGTCGACATGTTTATTGCCTATTATTGGTGGAGGGAAAAACAGTATTTATTAACCAACGCTACCAAACCGCTCACTATAGAGATGCTAATATATAATATATATATATATATATATATATATATATATATATATATATATATATATATATATATATATATATCAAGCAGATGTCTCTCCGGATGAATTGTTTCCTGGAGCTGAAAATATGGTATATGGATATACTTACCACTGTAACCTTTCTATCCAGCTTGCGCCCCGGTAGACGCATAATGCCTCCCGATAGTAAACAAAAGCAACCCCCGTCTCTCGGCAGATTTCAGTACTATGAATCTGTGGAATAATCATCGCCAGCCTTCGCAATGGTTGACTACCCTGGCACGCGTCGTTACGCTCCTGTACGGGCCTGTCGGCTCAAACTAGTTGCTTTCGCCGTAGTCCGCTTGGAGCTGGTCATGGAAGGAAGTATTGGTGTAAAAACACGAACAATACAGTCGATTACCCGCAAAAATGATATGTTTTGTAAGTACGTCGAGATTTAGTCTTTGAATAAGTATAACCTGCTCCAGTTAAGAAGGCCGAAGTTATACGTTTGAGCAAGTATAAGTGGATGCAATAAGTAGGTAAGCATAAAAATCCAGAAAAGTGATGTGCCAGTAAATACCAGAGTATTCAAAGCACTCGTAAGTATAAGTAGGACGTCCCTCAGAGCAAAGGTGTAAGTACAGTAAGTACGAGACGATGGGGTGAGTCCATCTCGAACGTTCAGGTTTAGGCGGGTGTAAAATGACGAAGTACTTCCTTGTCGTTGGCGAGGCACTTCAGGTGTAGTGGAGGAGGAGGAGGAGGAGGAGGAGGAGGCGGTGCGTGGCCCAGTTGCTGGAGGCAGCGTGGCACGGTCTGTGCTACAGAACAAGACGAGATGCCCTCCTCCTCCTCCTCCTCCCCCATGGCTTAGTTCTCTCCCGAGCCTCATTTTACTACCGCCCACCGCCACCCACCGCCCACTAGCGCCCGTGCTAGGCCATAAAACCTCTGGCACGAGGGGGGAGGGGGGCAAGACAAAGCAAGAATCACCCTGCCGGCGCATTACAGTCGAAATTCCTCATTTACTCGGTCATTAACTACGTCATTAACTGTGATGTTAGTGGGTGGGAGAGGCTGGCGGGGTCCTGGGACTGCGAGATGGTGACCAGCTTCTGGATATTGCCTTCTGCACGCGAGGTCTCAGGCACGCGACTACGGACAGCGGCATGCTTGCCGACGCGCGCGCGCGCGCGCTCGCTGACGGCACGGCTGACGCGCGGTCCCTGACGAGGCCGGGAATGCAACTTCTACAAGTGGAACGAACGTAAAAGTGTGATGGTTGCATAAATGGCCAGGACGACTGTCAGGCCGTTTACTTCATCAGTCGAGTGACCTGTGAATATAATAAGCTGGTGACGCAACACCTCCAGAATATATATATATATATATATATATATATATATATATATATATATATATATATATATATATATATATATATTTCTTATCTTTTCTATCATTATCATACTAGGTTGCCTTTCCCAACTTGGCCATGTATCAAAATGAACAGACTTAATATGGCCTCATTTGCACTGATTCACTTGTCATTTGTCATGTATAACGTAGCGAAACAAAAGACTGCCCTCCAGCGTCAAGACCAATAGGTTACTCCATGACTTAAAATACGCTGGGTCAGCCAACTAACAGCACGTCGCTCCCCCCCCCGTATGTCACTTACTCGATTTCTTTCTATCCAACGTACGCTTCTCCTCTCTCTGAATGTGTAACCCTCGACACCTTAAAATCTCCTTTACTTATCCTTCCATATCCTCTATGGTCGCCCATCACCTCTTACTCCTTCTGCTTCCGAAACACAGATCCACTTTGTTGGTCTGTCTTCTCGCTCATCTCTATATGTTCGAACCATTTTAGGATACGCTGATCTGTGCTCACTTACAGCACAGTGCTATTTCTCACACGATCATCACTCCTCACGCCATGTATTGTGGGCTTGGAAAGGAGACTTGTGCGAAGAAACACCAGGAAAAATTGAGTGCAGAATGGCATAAGGTAAGAGCAAATGAAGTGAGGGGAAAGGGTGAGGAATGGGAGGTATTTAGGTAAGCTGTGATGGATATGCGAGAGATGCATGTTTCATGCGAAAGGTGGAGGTGGGGCAGATTACAAAGGGTAGTAAGTTGGTAGTTGGCATGAGAGAGTATCAGTAAACTTTAGGGAAGATAAAGAGATGCTTAGGAAGGAGGTAAATAATGTGCGAAAGACATGAGAAGAAATGGGAACATCAATGAAGGGAGCAAGTGGGGAAGTGATAACAGGTAGTGATGGAGTGAGAAGGAAATGGAGTAAGTATTCTGAAGGATTATTCAATGTGTTTGATGATAGAGTGGAAGATGTAGGGTATTTTGGTTGGGTTGGTGTGCGAAGAGAGAATCATTGAGAGTGGTTTGGGGAAGAGAGAATGAAATGCGGCAAGGCGGTTGGAGTCGATGGTACTGAAGTTGAATTTATCAAAAAATGGGGTGACTGTGTTGTTGACTGGTTGGTAAGGATATTCAGTGTATGTATGGTTCATAGTGAAGTGCCTGAGGATTGGCGGATGCATGCATAGTGCCATTGTACAAAGGCAAAGGGGATAAAGGTTAGTACTCAAACTACAGAAGTGTACGTTTGTTGAGTATTCCTGGGAAATCATATGGGAGGGTATTGATTGAGAAGGTAAAAGGATGTACAAAACATTAAACTGGGTAGAAGCAATATGGATTCAGCAGTGGTAGAGTGTGTGGATCAGGTGTTTGAAAAATGTTTTCGAGAGAAACTTAGAAAAACAGATTGATTTGTGTGCGGCATTTATGGATCTGGAGAAGGCATAAGATAGGGTTGATAGAGATGCTTTGTGGAAGGTCTTAAGAGTATATGGTGTGGGAGGTAAGCTGCTAGAAGCAGCGAAAAGTATCTATTAAGGGTGTAAGGCATGAGTACGAGTAACAAGGGAGGAGAGTGAATCGTTCCCAGTGAAGGTCGGTCTACGGCAGGGGTGTGTGATGTCCCAGTGGCTGTTTTTGGATAGGATGGTGAGGTAGGTAAATGTAAGAGTTTTGGAGAAAGGGTGAATATGCAGTCTGTTGGGGATGAGAGAGCGTGGAAAGTCAGACAGTTGTCTTTTGCCGATGATACACCGCGGAAGATGGATTTGGAAGAGTATGTAAAAGTAGAAAGTTGAGAGTAAATGAAAATAAAATCAAGGCTATTAGTTCAGCAGGGTTGAGAGACAAGTTATTTGGGATAATTGTTTGAATGGAGAAAAATTGGATGAAGTGAAGTGTTTTAGATATCTGTGATTGAACTTGGCAGCGAATGGAACCATGGAAGCGGAAGTGAGTCACAGGGTGAGGGAGGGGGTGAAGGTTCTGGGAACGTTGAAGAATGTGTGGAAAGAGAGAACATTATCTTTGAGCGCAAAAATGAATATGTTTGAAGGAACAGTACTTCCAAACATGTTATGTGGTTGCAAGGCAATGGCTACAGATACGGTCGGTTGTGCGGAGAAGGGTGGATGTGTTGAAAATGAAATGTTTGAGGACAATATGCGTGAATTTATAAGATATTTGTCTGAACGACTTTTGAAGGTATTTGTAGTCTTAATTTTCACTACGTTTAATGGTAACTTATTCCAGTGCTCAACACACCTATAGGAAAAGGAGCTTTTTCTCACGTCCTTACTACATCTTTTACCTTTGAGTTTTATTCCATTTGTCTTGGTAACCGTATTTTCTTGTATTTTGAAATTTTCGTGATTCACTTTATCGTACTTGTTCAGAATCTTGAACACTTGGGTTAAGTCGTCACGAAGTCTACGTTTTTTAAGTGAGAAGAGATCCAATCGTTTAAGCCTCTCTTCGCATGCCATATTTCTAAGAGATGGATAATTTTTGTGTACAGATTATACTGAACTCCGCCTGCTCGAGGTTACAATGCGACTGAAAACTCACCTTTGGGAGAGACTGCATCATCGTTAGTTGAAGAAAGAGAATATAGTCTCGACAGAGACGTTCACGCTTCGAAGGAGTCCATCCTATCCCTGCTAATTCATGCAGCTCAGCTTTGAAGCTATGGAAACTTCTGAAAACAGAGTCCTGTGTAAGAGCTGGACCCTTTCAGATAGATATATTGGGTTAATAAGTATATACGAAAGTATAAAGACAACAAACAGTAACATATAAACAGTTGTTGCTTACATCGGTCTTCAGCGTCTTTGATAAGAATCACTAGTGTTTCATAGGTAAGAGTAAACAGCTTAGAAAAGAAAAGAAGAATGATGAACTCTGCTGTGAATGTAGTGGCTGCTGTAGACATTCAATCTCAGACAATTCAGTACTGGTGTACCTTGAGGGAGAACAATTGATATTTATACAAAACAAATCTTTGAATGTTTTGAGGGAACTTTAGGATGCAATGGTACCTTTGCTGACAAGAATGTAAATACGACACGTCTGTTGCCATTGTAAATACTAGACTTTTATTGCCAGAAGTGCCAATGAGGCTTTCTTACTGCCAGAAATACGTGCAAATGCGGTTCGTTGCCACAAGTGCAAATACGATACCATCGTTGAAGATATGATGAGAGTTAAGCTTTGTGGCGCTCACCATACACTTGTGGGCTTCGCAGGACCTGACCTAGACTGGGAGAGTCGTTTCATCCCTTGATCACGAGGATACGAGCCTCGGGTACGAAAGCGTGACCTTTGATGAGGCAATTAAGAGTCTGGTTAAAAGTCAGGCCACCATACTCAAAGATTGTAACGTTGCTGTCAAAGGTCATACCGTCGTGGTGCTCGTACTGTCGTGCCCAGGGGTCATGTCGTGGTGCTCGAGGATCGTCTCGTCGATCTCAAGGGTGGTACCGTCGTGCTTCAGGGTCGTACCGTGGTACTCAAGGGTCTTACCATCGTGCCCGAGGGTCGTACCGTCGTACTCAAGGGTCGTACCGTTGTACTCGAGGGGTATTGCACCGTTGTACTCGAGGAGTATCGTACCTCGTACTCGAGGAGTATCGCACCTTCGTGCTCGAGGAGTATCGTACCTTCGTGCTCGAGGGATATCGTACCTTCGTGCTCCAGGAGTATCGTACCTTCGTGCTCGAGGAGTATCGTACCTTCGTGCTCGGAGGATATCGTACCATTGTGCTCGTGGTGTTGTACCTTCGTGCTCGAGGTCATGATACATTAACCCTGCTGTTCTCCAGTGATGCGCCTTATCTGCAAATTACTCCTCAGTCCAGTGTACTGTAGGGCGTATCGGGTAAGACTCGCTGACGACCTCGCCAATGCAAACCACCTATAGTAACGAGTCACGATAAGCACACAGTATACTGCTCTAAGAACTCCTATGTCTTAAATATACCTTAACAGGTCTCTGTATATGAGAGAGAGGGTGGTAAAATGAGGTGATGTAGATACAAAAAGTTTGTTTCTTGTCTTGACTGAATTATACCACAACTATTGATAAAGATTACGTTACGGTACAGCGATATTTGAGGCGATATTCAGGAAAAAACTCATATTGTAAGGTATGGGTAATAGGTTAATAATCATGCATGAGATGTATAATTTGCATAATACTTTTGCATATTAATGAGTCACTTATTATTCATTTTCTGTCGATGGTGTTGCTATGAATGAAATGATGGTTTGTATGTCCATAGAGTTTTCACAATGTGGGTCTAGCAGGCATTTGACACGCGAGGAAGATATTGTTGATGTGGATTTGTGTTTAACGTTATCTGTGGCTCTCGCAGGCTGGACACTGTAATATACGGTTGTGCTCAGGTCATCAGTAGCGTCTGTATGATACCTTGAGCATGATGGTACGACCATTAAACATGGTCGTACGACCCTTAAACATGGTCGTACGACACTTGAACACGACGGCACGACCCTTGAACACGATGGCACGACCCTTAAACATGGTCGTACGACCCTTAAACATGGTCGTACGACCCTTGAACACGACGGCACGACCCTTGAACACGATGGCACGACCCTTGCGTACGATGGTACTACCCTTGAGCACGATGGCACGGCCCTTGAGTACGATGGCACGACCCTTGAGCACGATGGCACGGCCCTTGAGTACGATGGCACGACCCTTGAGCACGATGGCACGACCCTTGAGTACGATGGCACGACCCTTGAGTACGATGGCACGACCCTTGAGTACGATGGCACGGCCCTTGAGTACGATGGCACGACCCTTGAGCACGATGGCACGGCCCTTGAGTACGATGGCACGACCCTTGAGCACGATGGCACGGCCCTTGAGTACGATGGCACGACCCTTGAGCACGATGGCACGACCCTTAAGCACGATGGGACTACCCTTGAGCACGATGATGCGACCCTTGATCTCTGGGTTACGACCCCTGAGCACGATGACATGACCCTTGAGCACAATGACACGACTCTTGAGCACGATGGCACGACAATCGAGCACGATGGTACGACCCTCGACCACGATGGCACGACCCTTGAGTACGATGTGAAAAAATGGATGCTTTACATCCGTTCAGACATTTATTAAGTTATTAACAACAATGGACTTCCGTGGTCGAGTGCATAGGTTCCAGTCCTGGTTGCGGCAGAGTCCATTGTCAACCCAGCTGTTCCTCCACCCCAAGGAGTTGTTCGATAAGATGGGTAGCTGACTTAGGATAGGGTACATATATATATATATATATATATATATATATATATATATATATATATATATATATATATATATATATATATATATATATTTTTTTTTTTTTTTTTTCCTTTTTTTTTTTTTTTGCTTTGTCGCTGTCTCCCGCGTTTGCGAGGTAGCGCAAGGAAACAGACGAAAGAAATGGCCCAACCCACCCCCATACACACGTATATACATACGTCCACACACGCAAAATATACATACCTACACACACATATATATATATGTATATATATATATATATATATATATATATATATATATATATATATATATATATATATATATATCCCTATGAGTCCACGTTGTATGTCTTGGACAATCGCATGTTTACCAAATGGCGTCCTAGCTTCGTCTCTTCGATGTTTATCAACTGACTTATATTTCTCTCTCTTGTGTCTCCCTTGATGATGTAATGATTATTACACGAAAGTGCACTTGGAAACTTGTGATCGTGTTTCATTTTCCTCGTGGACTCATAGGAATATATATATATATATATATATATATATATATATATATATATATATATATATATATATATATATATATATATATATATCGTTAATGGGATGGCCTTGATTAAGGCCACAGCTGCCCGTGCCGTCTCAGCTAACAAAAGAAAAAAAGATCAGCAAATTCCTGTGTATATGTAGTGACCACAGTGGAACACAGTACTTGAGAAATGGGTCGTGTGTAAAGTCTAATGCATAACTGAACTTTCATTAAGAGAAAAATTAACTTCAAATCCTTCCACAACTCATGAATACTTAATTACCCCAAAGAGCAAGTCATTTACCAGAAGAAGCGAGAGATAATCATCGCTAAGACATTTTGTGCATGTGATTAAAATACCTCAAAACTTCGCGGAAATCTACGATTATGAATGTGTTCGTATATAAGGTGGTGGATGTATTACGAATTTACGTGTACGAGGTTCGTAGATAAGGTGCTCTACTGCACAGCTGATTCGATCTAATCACAAAGAGGATGAAGGAGGTTCTCTGAGCTGTGTGTACATGGGCTGGAGGCCAACACCACACAGAAAGATATCCTAAAGTCTCCCCTGATGATCCGACAGCCGTGGAGGAACAGACAACACCAGTGTACTTAGAAGAGAGAGAGAGAGAGAGAGAGAGAGAGAGAGAGAGAGAGAGAGAGAGAGAGAGAATCGCTGGTGGAAGCTCTCCAATTTCTCGAGGTATAAGAGTGTTGGTGGAAGGTTGATCACTACACACTTGCTGCAGCAAGACTATGGTAAAGATGACCCGCTCATGACCAACACGCGAGGACACGCGAGGGGTCGTCATCCCTCACCTGGAGTGCCTGGTCTGTGGCTTAGTTATAGAAGGAAGAGAACGGCGAACAGGACATGAACACATGAACACATGTATTAGTTTAAACATAACTTCCTTGATGGAAAAGAAAAGAATTCTCTGTCTGTCTGTCTGTCTGTCTGTCTGTCTCTCTCTCTCTCTCTCTCTCTCTCTCTCTCTCTCTCTCTCTCTCTCTCTCTCTTTCTCTCTATTCGACACACACACACACTCACACACACACACACACACACACACACACACACACTCAGTTCACCAGAAGCCTCACTTCCTGAGGCCCTCTCTGGCTGGCAGGTTGAGTATATGCACGGCCACCATCCACGCGGCGTGGTCAGCCACCATCCACGCGGCGTGGTCAGTCACCCTCCATGTAGCGTGGTCAACCACCATCCACGCGGTGTGGTCAGCCACCATCCACGTGGCGTGGTCAGCCACCACCCACGCAGCGTGTTCAGCCACCACCCACGCGGCGTGTTCAGCCACCATCCACGCGGCATGGTCAGCCACCACCCACGCGGCGTGGTCATCTCTGAGTCAGATGTATGTACACGGGCGAGAAAGTGTGGGCACGAGTGGCAGAGACTGACGTCTTTGCTGGACGGAGTGGCATGCAGCATTGGTGGAGATGGGAGCAGTCATGCAGGTGGAAGATGGTAGTAGAGATGGGAGATGGGAGTGGAGTGCATGGGAAGGACTAATGACCGTACACTTGATGGCCCATAACGAGGCTGTCTGTGAAGACGAGGAATCTCTATGCAGTGGGAGGAAGAGGATGGCAATGCAGAAGGCACCTCCACCACCCACCTCGCCCTCAGGCTCAACCACCGGCAGGAAAAAGTTGAGGAAATAATACCATGCAGTTTAGTGGTAAGATACTGCCATGGATGTTTTATTGGAAAGTGTGAACTAGGGGAAAAAAAGCTTCTTATCAGATTGACATCTGCTCTTCGGGCAGAGTTCTGATAGACAAAAAAAAAGACAACGAAGATAGATTAATGGTAATCTGATTTTCTTACTAATAACAGGTTAGGCTGGTAGTGGACGACCGGGTGGTGGATGGGGGTAGTGATGGTGGTAGAGGATGGGATGGTGACGTATGAGATGACGGAGGTTGGTAATGATGACGGTTGATGGTGGGAGAATGTAATGATGACAGTCGTGGAGGATCTGATGTAATGTGATGTTAACTACCAATTGCAGGACTTGGAACGGTTCTTCCATAACCATTTTCTTTGGTTTTCTTTCCTAGGGAAAGGGGATCTCTCTCTCTCTCTCTCTCTCTCTCTCTCTCTCTCTCTCTCTCTCTCTCTCTCTCTCTCTCTCTCTCACACAAAACATACCGGAATTCGTCAGTGAAACTAGCTGGGGTTTTCTTCTCTCTGTTCTTATCGTGCAAAATGATTACCCCAGAGCAGCGGTCATGCTTCATGGCCAATGGCTCCTAAGTGCAATCTGCGATTCACACCATAAACCCCCAGAGAACTGTACCTGGAAGTGCTTCCCTCCCCGGCCGGTCTCGCAGAGAACCCGCTAACACCGCCCGAGTCTCTCCATTTGAGCAACCCACGTATTTCTTCCTTCATAACTGACTCCTCCGCGATTCCAGGCCTGGCCAACTCTCACTCCTGGCTTGTACTGAGGGAGAGAGTCATGGTGCGTAATGGCGGTATAATTAAGATATATATCCGCTAATGTCCAAAATCAACTCATCAGCATGCATGGCCAAGCCAGCTCGCCAGGCAGCCGCTCTGCGTCGCTCTGGTCCAGCCCGCTGGGTTCGCCCCGCTGCTCTGCATCTTGTTAAAAACGTTGGGAGTCGGGCGATGCCTCCCTGAAACAGATCTATAGACGCGTCTGATAGAATTCCGGATCATTCCTGCAAAGTTCAAGCCTGGATTTAATGAGCAAATTTGCGTCTAATTAACCTAGAATGCCCTTCTGGTTGAGGGTCCTTTGCGGCTCTCTAAAGAATGCAAAACCTACGAGTGATAATTAAAACAGAACCGCTCAAGAGGCCATATCGGTGAAAGTAAGTAATACTTACACCAGTTAGAGCCTGAAAGTAGCTTGGCGTGCGGGTCCAGGCCGCTGGGAGCACTTAACACAGTTCGTAACAGTAAAGTATTTAAAAGAGATGGCGGCGGGCGCGGTGGCGGTGGTGTGGCTGGTTGGCATCCCGGCAGCAACAAATGGGTTAGTTAGAGGCAAAGGCCACTTGCTCTGGTAGCCGTGGCCAGCGCGGGGCCGCCTTACCTGTTTCTTAATTTGCAGGTTGGTGGTCACGTCTCTCCACGGGGTATAGAGTGTACAGTGGCGAGCCGGGGAAAGGCACGGAGGTGGCCGCCTCGCTTGCCTCATTCGGTTTGGGCAGGACAGACTGCCGCTGGAAGGCCTGGCGTGTCAGCCTGGAAGACACCAGTGGTTCCAGGCGATGTTATTAACCTGACCACTCTGTGCTACCGGTCATTATCTCCCCCACTGCTTCCCTCATTTTCTGTAAACAAATTACATTTTAAGTCTCATTATGATATGACATATTGTGTTATGATTTTGACCCCTTTCAATTTTTCATCTTTATCGCTATGTTACTTTGATTTCCTAACAGTTGGGATTTATAGTGTGGGGAGAGAATACTAGCCACGTATCTCCTGTGTGTCATAAAAGGTGACTAAGATGGTCGAAAGCGGGGAAAGGGGACTAGAAATCCTCCCTTCCTGTATCATTATTCTTTAAAAATAGGAATAGAGAAAGGGACCAAGTAAGGGCTCTCCCCTGAACCTTTTAGGGAAAAGTCATATATATATATGTATATATATATATATATATATATATATATATATATATATATATATGTATATGTATATATATATAATACATATGACAGCTAAAGACTGAGTGTGAACGAATGTGGCCTTTTTTGTCTGTTTTTCTGGCGCTCCCTCGCTGAAGCGGGGGTAGCGATGCTATTTCCTGTGTGGCGGGGTAGCGACAGGAAAGGATGAAGGCAAACGATCATGAATATGTACATGTTTACATATTCATACATCTGTGCATGTGTATGTGTATGTATGTATATGTTGATATGTATACGTATGTATACGTGCGTTTATGGACCATCCTTCGTTTGTTTCCTGGCGCTACCTCGCTGACGTGGAAAACAGCGATTAATTATAATATATGAAATAAATTTATATGAAAAAAACAAAAAAAAACAGGAAAATGAAACACGATAAGTCCCCAAATGCACTTTCGTGTAATGATCACATCGTCAGGGGAGATACAAGAATGAGATAGATGTAGAACAGTCAGTTGATATACAAGGAAGAGACGTAGCTAGAACACCCAAGTGCATTAGGGAACTTATCGTGTTCCATTTTCCTGTTTTTTTCATGTACTAGATCACGTGCACCACTGTGACCTCGTGCATATATATGTATATATATATATATATATATATATATATATATATATATATATATATATATATATATATATATATATATATACCTGTGGAAGGTATTAAGAATATATGGTGTGGGAGGCAAGTTGTTAGAAGCAGTGAAAAGTTTTTATCGAGGATGTAAGGCATGTGTACGTGTAAGAAGAGAGGAAAGTGATTGGTTCTCAGTGAATGTAGGTTTGCGGCAGGGGTGTGTGATGTCTCCATGGTTGTTTAATTTGTTTATGGATGGGGTTGTTAGGGAGGTGAATGTAAGAATTTTGGAAAGAGGGGCAAGTATGAAGTCTGTTGTGGATGAGAGAGCTTGGGAAGTGAGTCAGTTGTTGTTCGCTGATGATACAGCGCTGGTGGCTGATTCATGTGAGAAACTGCAGAAGCTGGTGACTGAGTTTGGTAAAGTGTGTGAAAGAAGAATGTTAAGAGTAAATGTGAATAAGCGCAAGGTTATTAGGTACAGTAGGGTTGGGGGTCAAGTCAATTGGGAGGTAAGTTTGAATGGAGAAAAACTGGAGGAAGTAAAGTGTTTTAGATATCTGGGAGTGGATCTGGCAGCGGATGGAACCATGGAAGCGGAAGTGGATCATAGGGTGGGGGAGGGGGCGAAAATTCTGGGAGCCTTAAAGAATGTGTGGAAGTCGAGCACATTATCTCGGAAAGCGAGAATGGGTATGTTTGAAGGAATAGTGGTTCCAACAATGTTGTATGGTTGCGAGGCGTGGGCTATGGATAGAGTTGTGCGCAGGAGGATGGATGTGCTGGAAATGAGATGTTTGAGGACAACAACTGACTCACTTCCCAAGCTCTCTCATCCCCAACAGACTTCATACTTGCCCCTCTTTCCAAAACTCTTGCATTTACCTCCCTAACAACCCCATCCATAAACAAATTAAACAACCATGGAGACATCACACACCCCTGCCGCAAACCTACATTCACTGAGAACCAATCACTTTCCTCTCTTCCTACACGTACACATGCCTTACATCCTCGATAAAAACTTTTCACTGCTTCTAACAACTTTCCTCCCACACCATATATTCTCAATACCTTCCACAGAGCATCTCTATCAACTCTATCATATGCCTTCTCCAGATCCATAAATGCTACATACAAATCCATTTGCTTTTCTAAGTATTTCTCACATACATTCTTCAAAGCAAACACCTGATCCACACATCCTCTACCACTTCTGAAACCACACTGCTCTTCTCCAATCTGATGCTCTGTACATGCCTTCACCCTCTCAATCAATACCCTCCCATATACTTTACCAGGAATACTCAACAAACTTATACCTCTGTAATTTGAGCACTCACTCTTATCCCCTTTGCCTTTGTACAATGGCACTATGCACGCATTCCGCCAATCCTCAGGCACCTCACCATGAGTCATACATACATTAAATAACCTTACCAACCAGTCAACAATACAGTCACCCCCTTTTTTAATAAATTCCACTGCAATACCATCCAAACCTGCTGCCTTGCCGGCTTTCATCTTCCGCAAAGCTTTCACTACCTCTTCTCTGTTTACCAAATCATTTTCCCTAACCCTCTCACTTTGCACACCACCTCGACCAAAACATCCTATATCTGCCACTCTATCATCAAACACATTCAACAAACCCTCAAAATACTCACTCCATCTCCTTCTCACTTCACCACTACTTGTTATCACCTCCCCATTTGCGCCCTTCACTGAAGTTCCCATTTGCTCCCTTGTCTTACGCACTTTATTTACCTCCCTCCAGAACATCTTTTTATTCTCCCTAAAATTTAATGATACTCTCTCACCCCAACTCTCATTTGCCCTTTTTTTCACCTCTTGCACCTTTCTCTTGACCTGTCTCTTTCTTTTATACATCTCCCACTCAATTGCATTTTTTCCCTGCAAAAATCGTCCAAATGCCTCTCTCTTCTCTTTCACTAATACTCTTACTTCTTCATCCCACCACTCACTACCCTTTCTAATCAACCCACCTCCCACTCTTCTCATGCCACAAGCATCTTTTGCGCAATCCATCACTGATTCCCTAAATACATCCCATTCCTCCCCCACTCCCCTTACTTCCATTGTTCTCACCTTTTTCCATTCTGTACTCAGTCTCTCCTGGTACTTCCTCACACAGGTCTCCTTCCCAAGCTCACTTACTCTCACCACCCTCTTCACCCCAACATTCACTTTTCTTTTCTGAAAACCCATACAAATCTTCACCTTAGCCTCCACAAGATAATGATCAGACATCCATCCAGTTGCACCTCTCAGCACATTAACATCCAAAAGTCTCTCTTTCGCACGCCTGTCAATTAACACGTAATCCAATAACGCTCTCTGGCCATCTCTCCTACTTACATAAGTATACTTATGTATATCTCGCTTTTTAAACCAGGTATTCCCAATCATCAGTCCTTTTTCAGCACATAAATCTACAAGCTCTTCACCATTTACATTTACAACACTGAACACCCCATGTATACCAATTATTCCCTCAACTGCCACATTACTCACCTTTGCATTCAAATCACCCATCACTATAACCCGGTGTCGTGCATCAAAACCACTAACACACTCATTCAGCTGCTCCCAAAACACTTCTCTCTCATGATCTTTCTTCTCATGCCCAGGTGCATATGCACCAATAATCACCCACCTCTCTCCATCAACTTTCAGTTTTACCCATATTAATCGAGAATTTACTTTCTTACATTCTATCACATACTCCCACAACTCCTGTTTCAGGAGTATTGCTACTCCTTCCCTTGCTCTTGTCCTCTCACTAACCCCTGACTTTACTCCCCAGACAAGGGAGCGGGGGGCCGGAAATCCTCCCCTCCTTGTATTAACTTTCTAAAATGGGAAACAGAAGAAGGAGTCACGCGGGGAGTGCTCATCCTCCTCGAAGGCTCAGAGTGGGGTGCCTAAATGTGTGTGGATGTAACCAAGATGTGAAAAAAGGAGAGATAGGTAGTATGTTTGAGGAAAGGAACCTGGATGTTTTGGCTCTGAGTGAAACGAAGCTCAAGGGTAAAGGGGAAGAGTGGTTTGGGAATATATATATATGTATATATATATATACATATATATATATATATATATATATATATATATATATATATATATATATATATATATATATATATATGTATATATACATATATATATATATATATATATATATATATATATATATATATATATATATATATATATATATATATATATATATATCATACACTTGTAAGATAATACACGCCTAAACACGCACACATGCATACCTATACATTTGCATATGTACATGCATACACATACACAGACATATACATATATACACATGTACATACGCAACTTGCTGCCTTCATCCATTTTCGTCGCCACCCTGCCACACATGAAATGGCACCCCCTCACTCCGCGCGCGTGCGAGGTAACGCTAGGAAAAGACAACAAAGGCCACATTCGTTCACACTTAGTCTCTAGCTGTCATGTATAATGCACCGAAACCACAGCTCCCATACATATATGTATATATCGAGGATGTAAGGCATGTGTACGTGTAGGAAGAGAGGAAAGTGATTGGTTCTCAGTGAATGTAGGTTTGCGGCAGGGGTGTGTGATGTCTCCATGGTTGTTTAATTTGTTTATGGATGGGGTTGTTAGGGAGGTAAATGCAAGAGTTTTGGAAAGAGGGGCAAGTATGAAGTCTGTTGGGGATGAGAGAGCTTGGGAAGTGAGTCAGTTGTTGTTCGCTGATGATACAGCGCTGGTGGCTGATTCATGTGAGAAACTGCAGAAGCTGGTGACTGAGTTTGGTAAAGTGTGTGGAAGAAGAAAGTTAAGAGTAAATGTGAATAAGAGCAAGGTTATTAGGTACAGTAGGGTTGAGGGTCAAGTCAATTGGGAGGTGAGTTTGAATGGAGAAAAATTGGAGGAAGTGAAGTGTTTTAGATATCTGGGAGTGGATCTGGCAGCGGATGGAACCATGGAAGCGGAAGTGGATCATAGGGTGGGGGAGGGGGCGAAAATGCTGGGGGCCTTGAAGAATGTGTGGAAGTCGAGAACATTATCTCGGAAAGCAAAAATGGGTATGTTTGAAGGAATAGTGGTTCCAACAATGTTGTATGGTTGCGAGGCGTGGGCTATGGATAGAGTTGTGCGCAGGAGGATGGATGTGCTGGAAATGAGATGTTTGAGGACAATGTGTGGTGTGAGGTGGTTTGATCGAGTGAGTAACGTAAGGGTAAGAGAGATGTGTGGAAATAAAAAGAGCGTGGTTGAGAGAGCAGAAGAGGGTGTTTTGAAGTGGTTTGGGCACATGGAGAGAATGAGTGAGGAAAGATTGACCAAGAGGATATATGTGTCGGAGGTGGAGGGAACGAGGAGAAGAGGGAGACCAAATTGGAGGTGGAAAGATGGAGTGAAAAAGATTTTGTGTGATCGGGGCCTGAACATGCAGGAGGGTGAAAGGAGGGCAAGGAATAGAGTGAATTGGATCGATGTGGTATACCGGGGTTGACGTGCTGTCAGTGGATTGAATCAAGGCATGTGAAGCGTCTGGGGTAAACCATGGAAAGCTGTGTAGGTATGTATATTTGCGTGTGTGGACGTATGTATATACATGTGTATGGGGGGGGTTGGGCCATTTCTTTCGTCTGTTTCCTTGCGCTACCTCGCAAACGCGGGAGACAGCGACAAAGTAAAAAAAAAAAAAAAAAAAAAAAAAAAAAAAAAAAAAAAAAAATATATATATATATATATATATATATATATATATATATATATATATATATATATATATATATATGCCTATGAGTCCAAGGGGAAAATGAAGCACGATAAATTTCATTTTTCCCGTGAACTCATAAGAATATACTTGATCTCGCGAAAAATTGTGATCCTTTCCAATAAATATATATATATATATATATATATATATATATATATATATATATATATATATATATATATATATTATCCCTGGGGATAGGGGAGAAAGAATACTTCCCACGTATTCCCTGCGTGTCGTAGAAGGCAACTAAAAGGGGAGGGAGCGGGTGGCTGGAAATCCTCCCCTCTCTTTTTTTTTTTATCTTTTTTTTGATTTTCCAAAAGAAGGAACAGAGAAGGGGGCTAGGTGAGGATATTCCTTCAAAATCCCAGTCCTTTGTTCTTAACGCTACCTCGCTGACGCGGGAAATGGCGAATAGTATGAAAGAAATATATATATGTATATATATATATATATATATATATATATATATATATATATATATATATATATATATATATATATATATATATGTATATATATATATATATATATATATATCTATATATATATATATATATATATATATATATATATATATAAAGGGGTGACTGTATTATTGACTGGTTGGTAAGGTTATTTAATGTATGTATGACTCATGGTGAGGTGCCTGAGGATTGGCGGAATGCGTGCATAGTGCCACTGTACACAGGTAAAGGGGATAAGAGTGAGTGCTCAGATTTCAGAGGTATAAGTTTGTTGAGTATTCCTGGTAAATTATATGGGAGGGTATTGATTGAGAGGGTGAAGGCATGTACAGAGCATCAGATTGGGGAAGAGCAGTGTGGTTTCAGAAGTGGTAGAGGATGTGTGGATCAGGTGTTTGCTTTGAAGAATGTATGTGAGAAATACTTAGAAAAGCAAATGGATTTGTATGTAGCATTTATGGATCTGGAGAAGGCATATGATAGAGTTGATAGAGATGCTCCGTGGAAGGTATTAAGACTATATGGTGTGGGAAGCAAGTTGTTAGAAGCAGTGAAAAGTTTTTATCGAGGATGTAAGGCATGTGTACGTGAAGGAAGAGAGGAAAGGGATTGGTTCTCAGTGAATGTAGGTTTGCGGCAGGGGTGTGTGATGTCTCCATGGTTGTTTAATTTGTTTATGGATGGGGTTGTTAGGGAGGTGAATACAAGAGTTTTGGAAAGAGGGGCAAGTATGAAGTCTGTTGGGGATGAGAGAGCTTGAGAAGTGAGTCAGTTGTTGTTCGCTGATGATACAGCGCTGGTGGCTGATTCATGTGAGAAACTGCAGAAGCTGGTGACTGAGTTTGGTAAAGTGTGTGAAAGAAGAAAGTGGAGAGTAAATGTGAATAAGAGCAAGGTTATTAGGTACAATAGGGTTGAGGGTCAAGTCAATTGGATGGTGAGTTTGAATGGAGAAAAACTGGAGGATGTGAAGTGTTTTAGATATCTGGGAGTGGATCTGGCAGCGGATGGAACCATGGAAGCGGAAGTGGATCATAGGGTGGGGGAGGGCGCGAAAATTCTAGGAGCCTTGAAGAATGTGTGGAAGTCGAGAACATTATCTCCGAAAGCAAAAATGGGTATGTTTGAAGGAATAGAGTGTTTCCAAAAATATTGTATGGTTGCGAGGCGTGGGCTATGGATAGAGTTGTGCGCAGGAGGATGGATGTGCTGGAAATGAGATGTTTGAGGATAATATGTGGTGTGAGGTGGTTTGATCGAGTAAGTAACGTAAGGGTAAGAGAGATGTGTGGAAATAAAAAAGAGCCTGGTTGAGAGAGCGGAAGAGGGTGTTTTGAAATGGTTTGGGCACATGGAGAGAATGAGTGAGGAAAGATTGACCAAGAGGATATATGTGTCGAAGGTGGAGGGAACGAGGAGAAGTGGGAGACCAAATTGGAGATGGAAAGATGGAGTGAAAAAGATTTTGTGTGATTGGGACCTGAACATGCAGGAGGGTGAAAGGAGGGCAAGGAATAGAGTGAATTGGATCGATGTGGTATACCGGGGCTGACGTGCTGTCAGTGGATTGAATCAGGGCATGTGAAGCGTCTGGGGTAAACCATGGAAAGCTGTGTAGGTATGTATATTTGCGTGTGTGGACGTGTATGTATATACATGTGTATGGGGGTGGGTTGCACCATTTCTTTCGTCTGTTTCCTTGCGCTACCTCGCAAACGCGGGAGACAGCGACAAAGCAAAAAAAAAAAAAAAAAAAAAATATATATATATATATATATATATATATATATATATATATATATCCCCTGGGGATAGGGGAGAAAGAATACTTCCCACGTATTCCCTGCGTGTCGTAGAAGGCGACTAAAAGGGAAGGGAGCGGGGGGCTGGAAATCCTCCCTTCTCATTTTTTTTTTAAATTTTCCAAAAGAAGGAACAGAGAAGGTGGCCATGTGAGGATATTCCCTCAAAGGCCCAGTCCTCTGTTCTTAACGCTTCCTCGCTAATGCGGGAAATGGCGAATAGTATGAAAAAAAAAGAAAATATATATATTGTGTGCATGGGTATATATGTATGTGTCTGTTTGTGTATATATATGTGTACATTGAGATGTATAGGTATGTATATTTGCGTGTGTGGACGTGTATGTATATACATGTGTATGGGGGTGGGTTGGGCCATTTCTTTCGTCTGTTTCCTTGCGCTACCTCGCAAACGCGGGAGACAGCGACAAAAAAAAAAAAAAAAATATATATATATATATATATATATATATATATATATATATATATATATATACATATATATCTATTTATATATCTATTACTTGATCGCCGTTTCCCTTGTTAGCGAGGTAGCGCCGGGAAACAGACGAAGGAAGACCCATCCACTAATATACACAAATACATATATACATACACACACATACACGTATCTATACATACGTATACATATCAACATATACACATATAGATGCATATACATACACATGCATAGACATATATACACGAGTATATATTCATACTTACTCTCATCTACTCCCCGCACCAACCCGCCCCTCAGGAAATAGCATCGCCACCCCTTGCGTCAGCGAGGTAGCGCCAGTAAACAGACGAAAAAAGGCCACATCCGCTCACAGCCATTCTGTAGCTGCCATGCCCCACAGACCTTTTCCTGGTTTACCCCAGACGTTTCACATGCCCTGGTTCAGTACATTGACAGCACGTCGACCCCAATATACCAATTGCTCCAATTCACTCAATTTCGTGCGTGCCATTCTCCCTCCTGCATGTTCAGGCCTCGATCGCTCAAAATCTTTTTCACCCATTCTTTCCACCTCCAATTTGGTCTCCCGCTTCTCCGCGTTCCCTCCACCTCTGACACATATAGCCTCTTTGTCAACCTTCCCTCATTCATTCTCTCCATGTGTCCAAAACATTTCAACACACTCTTCTGCTCTCTCAGCCACACTCTTTTCATTACCACACATCTCGCTTACCCTTTCATTACTTACTCGATCAAACCACCTCACACCATATTTTGTCCTCTTTCTTTTCCAACACATCCACCCTTCTCCGTACAAACCTATCTATATTTCATGTCTCACATCCATATGATGATGCTGGAACTACTGTTCCTTCAAACATACCCAATTTTCCCTCTACGAGATAACGTTATCTCCTTCCACACATTCTACATCGCCCCCCCAACCTTCGCACTCTACCCTACCCTATGACTTACTTTCGCTTCCATGGTTCCATTCACTCCCAAGTCCAGATATCTAAAACATTTCACTTCCTCTAATTTTTCTCCTTTCAAATGCTCATCCAGGCTAACTTGCCCTTTAATCCTGCTGAACGTAATAACCCTGCTCTTATTCACATTAACTTTCAACTTTCTCTTTTCATACATTATTCCAAAATTAGCCACCAGTTTGTATCATACCCCACAGACTGCATACTCGCCTCTCTATTCAAAACATTTGTATCTCTCTAAACATCCCATCCATAAACAAATTAAAAATCCATGGAGACATCATGCACCCCTGCTGCAGACTGTCCTTCACTAAGAACCAGTCGTTCTCATCTCTTCCTACTCGTACACATACCTTACACCTTTGTTAAAAAAACTTATCACAGCTTCTAGCAGCTTACTTCCCACTCTATATAATCTTAAGGCCTTCCCCAAAGCATCTCTATTAACCCTATCATATGCCTTCTCCGGATCCACAAATGCCTCATACAAATCCACCAGTTTAAGTATTTCTCACGTACATTCTTCAAACTTAACACCTGATCCACACATCCTCTACCACTTCTGAAACCACACTGCTCTTCCCAATCTGATGATCTGTACATGCCTTCGCCCTCTCATTCAATACCCATCATATAATCTTTCAGATATAGTCTGGAAACTTATACCTCTGTAGTTTGAACACTCACCTTTATCTCCTTTGCCTTTGTATAACTGCATTGTACATGTATTCCGCCAATCCTTAGGCACTTCACTATGATTCATACATACCCTGAATATCCTTACCAACCAGCTAACAACGCAGTCACCTCCTTTCTTGATAAAGTCAACTGCAATATCATCAGCTCCCGCTGCCTTGCCGGATTTCATCTTTCACAAGGTGTTTACCACCTCTTCTATCTTCACCAAACCACTCTCTCGACTCTGTCATTTTGCACACAACCCTGACCAAAACATTCTACATCTGCCACTCTATCATCAAACTTTCACTAATCCTTCAATATAATCACTCCAACTCCTCCTCACTTCATCATTACCTGCTATCACTTCCCCCTTACCCCCTTCACCGATGATCCCATTTGTTCTCTTGTCTTTTGTACATTATTCACTACCTTCCAAAACACCTTTTCATTCTCCCTAAAGCTTAATGATACTATCTCATTTGCCCTATTTCTAACCATTGCACTGTCCTATTGACCTCCTACCACTTCCTCTTATATATATCCCAGTCATTTGCACTCCTTCCTTGTAAGTATCGTCCAAACGCCTCTTTTTCCTCTTTCACTAACAACTTTACTTCTTCATCCCACTACTCACTACCCTTTCTAATCTGCCCACCTCCCACATTTCTCATACCACATGCATCTCTACATGAGATCACTACTTCCCTAAATACATTCCATTCCTCATCCACTCCCTCCATTTCATTTCCTCTTACCTTATGCCACTCTATACTCAATTTGTCTGGTATTTCTTCACACAAGTGTCCTTTCCAAGCTCATCTAATCTCACTGCTCTCATATTCCCTACATTTTCTCTTCTTTTTTAAAACCTCTACAAATCTTCGCCTTCGCCTCCAAAACATAATGATCAGACATCCCCCAGCAGCCCGTTTCAGCAAATTTTCATCTTAAAGTCCCTCTTCTATACGCCTATCAATTAATACGTAATATAATAATGCCATTTGACCATCTCTCCCACTCACATACGTATACTTGTGTACATCTGTCTTTCTAAACAAGGTATTCCCAATCACCATCATTTTTTCAGCACACAATTCCACAAGCTCTTCACCATTTCCATTTACAAAAATGAATACCACATGCGCACTAATCATACCCTCAACTACCATATTTCTCACCCTCGCATTCAATTCACTCATCACTAATACCCGGTCTCGTGCACCTAAAATATTAACACACTCACTCAGTTGCTTCCAGAACACTTGCCTCTCGTGATCTTTCTCCTCATGACTATGTGCATAAGCACCAATAATCACCCATATCTCGCCATCCACTTTCGGTTTTACCCACATCAATCTAGAATTTACTTTGTTACACTCTGTCTCGCACACCCACACCTTCTTCAGGAGTAGTGCTGCTCCTTCCTCAGCTCTTGTCCTCTCACCAACCGCTGACTTTACTCCCAAGACATTTCCAAACCACTCTTCCCCTTTACATTTGAGCTTCGTTTCCCGCGGAGCCAGAACATCCAGGTTCCTTTCCTCAAACATACTACCTATCTCTCCTTTCTTCTCATCCTGGTTACATCCCGGCTTGATTTCTTCCTCTCCTTCCTCTTTCAGAAATTGTAATACAAGAAAGTGAGGGTCATTATATATATATATATATATATATATATATATATATATATATATATATATATTTTTTTTTTTTTTTTTGCTTTGTCGCTGTCTCCCGCGTTTGCGAGGTAGCGCAAGGAAACAGACGAAAGAAATGGCCCAACCCACCCCCATACACATGTATATACATACGTCCACACACGCAAATATACATACCTACACAGCCTTCCATGGTTTACCCCAGACGCTTCACATGCCTTGATTCAATCCACTGACAGCACGTCAACCCCGGTATACCACATCGCTCCAATTCACTCTATTCCTTGCCCTCCTTACACCCTCCTGCATGTTCAGGCCCCGATCACACAAAATCTTTTTCACTCCATCTTTCCACCTCCAATTTGGTCTCCCTCTTCTCCTCGTTCCCTCCACCTCCGACACATATATCCTCTTGGTCAATCTTTCCTCACTCATTCTCTCCATGTGCCCAAACCATATATATATATATATATATATATATATTTCTATGAGTCCACGGGGAAAATGAAACACGAAAAGTTCCCAAGTGCACTTTCGTGTAATTATCACATCATCAGGGGAGACACAAGAGAGACAAATAACAGTCAGTTGATACACATCGAAGAGACGAAGCTAGGACGCCATTTGGTAAACATGTTTACCAAATGGCGTCCTAGCCATGTGTATATATATATATATATATATATATATATATATATATATATATATATATATATATATACACATGTGTATGGGGGTGGGTTGGGCCATTTCTTTCGTCTGTTTCCTTGCGCTACCTCGCAAACGCGGGAGACAGCGACAAAGCAAAATAAATAGTTGAATGAATATATATATATATATATATATATATATATATATATATATATATATATATATATATATATTCAATAAGTAGTTACGCTCCACTTCTTAAGATTATCATTTCCAATAAGGTAGTAAGATTCTAAGACTCATTGCGAAGATGTTGAGATCATTCACTCGAATATTTTTACAATACTCAGACACATGCAATACTCATTTCTTACCAGAACAACACACTTGGTAATCGTCATTCACTTAAAACTTCCCGTGGATCTAAAAATGAAATCGAGCTAAAGAACTTTCACTGGAGTTTTCTAGCTTTGTCCAAATCATCTAAGTGATCATTTGCAAACAAAACGCTTCATCATTGCTAACAAAAAGTTGTCCTTCCTGTTTTGTTTAGTAAGGCCCTGTGATGGCTAGTGTTGTGGTTAGTGTTGAGACTAGTTTTATGGCTCGTGGTGCGCCTGCTGCTGTAGGTAGAAGCTTATCTAGTGATGTGGCTAGTGTTCTGACTATTGTTGTAGCTGCTATTGTAACTAATGACTTGGCTAGTGATGTGGCCAGTGTTCTGACTGTTGTTGTGGCTGCTATTGTAGCTAATGGCTTGGCTAGTGATGTGGCTAGTGTTCTGACTAGTGCTGTAGCTGCTGTTGTAGCTAATAACTCGGCTAATGATGTGGCTAGCGTTCTAGCTAGTGTTGTGGCTGCTATTGTAGCTAATGACTTGGCTAGTGATGTGGCTAGTGTTATGGCTAGTGTTGTGGCTGCTGTTGTAGCTAATGACTTGGCTAGTGATGTGGCTAGTGTTGTGGCTAGTGTTGTGGCTGCTGTTGTAGCTAATAACTCGGCTAATGATGTGGCTAGCGTTCTAGCTAGTGTTGTGGCTGCTATTGTAGCTAATGACTTGGCTAGTGATGTGGCTAGTGTACTGACTAGTGCTGTAGCTGCTATTGTAGCTAATGATTTGCCTAATGATGTGGCTAATGTTCTGACTAGTTTTGTGGCTGCTATTGTAGCTAATGACTCGGCTAGTGATGTGGCTAGTGTTGTGGCTAGTGTTGTGGCTGCTGTTGTAGCTAATGACTTGGCAAGTAATGTGGCTAGTGTTGTGGCTCGTGATTTGGCTATTATTATGCCAGGTGTCTTAGCCAGTAACCAGCCACCTTTTTTTTCTTTTTTTTGTGTTCGTGTATGTAGTTATGGGAAGCAGAGAAATTTGAATTTGATATCTCGTATAAAATTATAATTGCGTGTGAATACTATTATTACTAGCATTGTTATACTGGTGTATCTTGCTTGTTCACACGAGAGTATAAATGCATAATTTCATTTTTAATACCATGTGTTAATGCTTGTATGACTTATATGAAAGGTTGTGTGTATACTTGTATGACCATATGATCATGTTAGTACACAACTGGATGAATGTTGATATGATGATAAAATCAATAGTTCAGCCTCAGAATGGTTAGATGTAACCAGTGGAGTGTCCCAGGGATCAGTCATGAGGCCTAAGTTCTTTTCTCTGTGTACGCTAATGACACTGACAATGCATAATGCTACAGTATATCAAAATTCACAAACAACACTGAATTGGAAAATATAATTACAAACAGAATCTGAACGTCTTCAGCAAAATAGTACCTTAAACAGACTAATTGTGAGCGAAAAGACAAGCTAAAGTAATCATTCTGCTCAGCTGTATACCATTATTCAGGAAAATGATTAAACCATTATTTAGGAAAATGATTAAAAGCCAAACCTTTCAATGATCAGAGACCAGGAAAGCAGCGCTTAGAAGTCGTAACGAAGAGGAAGAAAATGTTGGGTTCCTTTAGAATGGTATTTCAGCTAGTGTGACAAAAATGAGGAAATAAACCTAACCTTGCTCTTTACACTTCAGTGGTGCGTCCCTACCTTGAATATCACGTTCAGCTTGGGTGGGTCAACCTTATGTATAAATGACACAGACAGAATAGAGAGGGAGAAGACAGCAGCGAGCTAACATGATAACTCCCAGTTTGAGAAACAAATCCCATGAGATCCGTTGATAGGATCTTGAATACCTTAGAAAAGAGATGAATAAGAGGTGATCAGATACAGGGATTGACAAGCTTGATCTACACAAGTATCTATCATTTCATCAGTCTGATTTGCTCTGTAGTGACGGGTAGAAAACGCCTGGCAAGCGTTGGACTTCGAATAAGGCAAAGTGCTATTTTCCTCGACAGGGTTGTTAGCGTATGGAATGACTGGCCATGAAGGAGTACTGGAAAACAACGCCATAAATACGTTTAAATATAGACTACACGAATAACTCGCTTCCAGTCCACGAGGGGCGTTATTAGCAGCTGTGTCGTTAAGACACAAAAAATACAACGTACAGGTATTTTTTTCTTA
>NC_092280.1:9803800-9818800 GCF_036320965.1 Panulirus ornatus
GTCGTCCTCAAGGGTCGTACCGTTCTGAATCATGGATTGAACCGTCGTCCTCAAGGGCCGTATCGTCGTCCTCAAGGGTCGTACCGTCATCCTCAAGGGCCGCACCGTCGTCCTTAAGGGTCGTACCGTCGTCTTCAAGAGTCAAACCGTCGTCCTCAAGGGCCGTACCGTCGTCCTCAAGAGTCATATCGTCGTCCTCAAGAGTCATATCGTCGTCCTCAAGGGTCGTACCGTCGTCTTCAAGAGTCAAACCGTCGTCCTCAAGGGCCGTATCGTCGTCCTCAAGGGCCGTATAGTCGTCCTCAAGAGTCATCATACCGTCGTCCTCAATGGTCGGACCGTCGTCCTCACGGGCCGTACCGTCGTCCTCAAGAGTCATACCGTCGTCCTCAAGGGTCGTACCGTCATCCTCAAGGGTCGTACCGTCGTCCTCAAGAGTCGTACCGTCGTCCTCAAGGGCCGTATCGTCGTCCTCAAGGGCCGTATCGTCGTCCTCAATGGTCGGACCGTCGTCCTCACGGGTCGTACCGTCGTCCTCAAGAGTCATATCGTCGTCCTCAAGGGTCGTACCGTCATCCTCAAGGGTCGTACCGTCGTCCTCAAGGGTCGTACCGTCGTCCTCAAGAGTCGTACCATCGTCCTCAAGAGTTATACCGTCGTCCTCAAGGGTCGTACCGTCGTCCTCAAGGGTCGTACCGTCGTCCTCAAGGGTCGTACCGTCGTCCTCAAGAGTCGTACCGTCGTCCTCAAGAGTTATACCGTCGTCCTCAAGGGCCGCACCGTCGTCCTCAAGGGTCGTACCGTCGTCCTCAAGGGTCGTACCGTCGTCCTCGAGTCATACCGTCGTCCTCAAGGGCCGTACCGTCGTCCTTAAGGGTCGTACCGTCGTCCTCAAGAGTCATACCGTCGTCCTCAAGGGTCGTATTGTCGTCCTCATGGGTCGTGCCGTCGTCCTCAAGAGTCATACCGTCGTCCTCAAGGGTCGTACCGTCGTCCTCAAGAGTCGTACCGTCGTCCTCAAGGGCCGTACCGTCGTCCTCAAGAGTCGTACCGTCGTCCTCAAGGGCCGTACCGTCGTCCTCAAAAGTCATACCGTCGTCCTCAAGGGTCGTACCGTCGTCCTCAAGAGTCATAACGTCGTCCTCAAGGGTCGTACCGTCGTCCTCAAGGGTCGTACCGTCGTCCTCAAGAGTCATAACGTCGTCCTCAAGGGTCGTACCATTATAAATCAAGAATCAAACCGTCGTCCTCAAGATTCGTACCGTCGCCCTTAAGGGTCGTACCGCTGTGAATCAAGGATCGAATCATCGTCCCCAAGGGTCGCACAGTTGTGAATCAAGGCTCGAACCCTCGTCCCCTAACTGGTATAACAGCAGCTCAACATTCCCTCCACCAACAGCAACAGACCAACTCACTAGACTGTGATAACACGACTAACTATATTGTCTATTAGCAAAAAAGAAAAAAAAAATGCTGTAAGAGAAAAGTGCTCATAGGAACCAGTTTCCGATTCTCATGGCCGGGGTTATAGTCTCTCTTAACCAGCGATGTGCAGCACCCCATCTTCTATACTTACCCCAGCAATTGACTATCCTTATTCGTATACAGATATATACACATCTGCCTTTTCTTTATGCAACTTTGGACATAAAGTGTAAGTGTGTGTATATGGGTATATATATTTCGCGATGCACTTGGTGTACCCCAAAGGAGGCATTGTCTGTTAAAAAGGGAAACTCATTAGTGGAAAGTAGATGAATTCAAGTTAGAAAGGTGTTATGAGATGACGGGAAAGATGTCAGGTGAAAGATGATCTCACAGATTAGCTGTGTGAGGGAGTAAAGAAAAGTATCAGAGCTGATAATCCTCGTCTGACTGAGCCCTGCACAGGAACTATTGGAAGCAGCGGTCACTCAGTCCTCTAAGACACGAGGAGGTGTGCTATCTGGAGGTTAGGGGGAGAATGAGATAAGGAATCATGCACTGTAGGATCAGAGGAGGTTAAAGTGTGGCAAAGAGTGGCGTTATCAGCAGGAGAGTTAGATGTATAAACTGCTTAGGTCGAGAAGATGTGTGTGTATGTGTGAGTGTGTGTGTGTGTGTGTGTGTGTGTGTGTGTGTGTGTGTGTGTGTGTGTGTGTGTGTGGAAGTAGTACTGTCTTGTCAAAGACCTTCTCCTTACTCCAAAGGAGTCTAAAATTCCCTGCTGCTTGAGGTAGCGCAGCCTTGACCTGCAGGAGACTTTACAGTGGTCCTGGGTTAATTATCAATATACTAAATGATATATGTATATATATATATATATATATATATATATATATATATATATATATATATATATATATATATATATATATATATATATATATACATCCACCTCGCTGGTCAACACTGAACTAATACATATTTTTTCATATACATCATTTTTTCCAATATACATACTGCGTTGCTGATCAGGAAAGATGAGTCATCGGGAGTCTCGATCCAGTATACAAGTGACCTATTGAAAAAAAATGTGAATCTTACTACGTGTTGGGAAATGGTCATTAAGGGAAGAACGCCACCACCTCCCCCATCATTCCCGTCTCCATCCCACCACCATTGAGGTCCCACTCTTCCTCCTCCCCTCCCTCCCTCCCTCCTCCTTCCCTCCATCCCTCCCTCCCTCCCCTCTGCCATGTGTCAAGCCAGTCTGTGGACGGCCAGACCTGCTGGACGAGGTAGTTTAACTGGTCAGGTCATTTACGTGAAGTTAATGGCTTAGGGGAGGTTTGGGGAGGAGTGGTTGTGGGGTGGGAGGGAGAAAGAGAGAGAGAGAGGAGAATTATAAGTGGATATGAGACATCGGGTCTTGCCATTAGTCTGTGTACACGAGAGAGAGAGAGAGAGAGAGAGAGAGAGAGAGAGAGAGAGAGAGAGAGAGAGAGAGAGAGCGAGAGAGAGAGAGAGAGAAAATTCGAGCACACATGGGGAAATAACCAGGTCCACCTTGATCTTAAGTTCTTTTATGGTTAGGTAACAGGTTACTATCATAACCAGTTCTTAACATTTGTAATACCTAAGCTGTGTATTTCCAGCCGAATGGCTGATAAATTCAGGAGACCGTTATTCATTTATTCAGTCATGTCTTTACAGTTCAGTATCTCTGTATTTCTTTATCGTTAGTACAGTCTTGGGATCAGTAATCGTTCACAGAATGATTAAGATCTTCGATGATCGCCATCTGGTAAAGGGAGGACAATTTGCATTTAATATGAGGTGGTCAGCCGAGCATTTCCCCACGTTGATCCGACCACTATCTTGCACCAAAAATCGCTCGTCATCGAACTGGACATCGCTGGTGTCTTTGACCGCGTGTGGCATCAAGGAACCCCACTGAACACTACAATACCCTGACATCTGAGGGAGCCTTCCACACCTTACCGTCACGGATGTGTTCCTATGGTGGTGCGAGATGTGAGCTGTGCTCGAAGTACATTGTCCTGCGGCGTGTGACAAGGTGGTGATCTAGCTCCGCTAATATTGAATCTGTACCTGAGCGACCTTCTGAACCTGATTCATGAAGCCTACACATACGGCGTTAAGTGCACTCCTGGCCAACAGGTCCACAGCGGCTAATCAGAAAATAAAAGCACACGGCAGCTCGAAATGACATGTCCATCCTGGATTGCTTATACACGAACGAGTATCAGAGATAGTGATCATGTGGACATCCTGGGTGTGATATTTTGCTCGTGACAAACAAGAATCATGTTCAAAGTTTAGTCAATCCTACATGAAGGGCACTTAACCTCTTTTAAGGAGAATACCGCACATCTTAGAGAGAAATATCTTTCAAAACCTTTTATGACGCACAGGTTCGCTCACTTCTGCAGTCTAGTTCACTGTCTTAGATGACATGTACCCCACGTTCCCCTAGAGTTGCAGAGAGACAAGTAAAGCAAGTAGTCTCCAGTTTAGAATCCAACCGGTAGGATACGATGCCGGCCAACGCTGTTGTCTGCAGCACCATAGAGACGTCATGTGGGCCTGACAGTCTCGTAAAAGGGTAATGTCCACAGGGTCCCTTACTACCGTGATCGGCCTTGTGGATAGAAGACTTCCAGCACAAGAAGAAGGACCAGTCGCGGCTTTAACTGACTCTGATGTGCTCCAGAACACCACCTCACCGGCGATCTTTGATCTAGCGCCTCATCCCAACTGCGAACATGTTTATGCAACGCATGAATATGAAAGACATCAGAACCGCTCAACAGTTGGCTTCGTTAGTTTATTCCAAGAAACTCTTTTGCTTCATAAAGATCATACTACTGAATGTACTCATTCTAACAGTACTAGGAACATACAGAGATCTATCTAGCTCTCCAAAATCACAGTATGATATGAGGAAGATCTTGATAGATCAATAGCCCAGGCAAGCAGGGTTGGATATGAGAGAGAGCTGAATTAAAATTACATCCCTTCACTTATAGTCACTAAGTTCAGGGGCTTCTAGCTCGTTCACGTGCTCACTAGAGAGAGAGAGAGAGAGAGAGAGAGAGAGAGAGAGAGAGAGAGAGAGAGAGAGAGAGAGAACACTGGCCACTATCATCGCTATAAATCAAAACTACATTCTTGGGCCTACAGCAAGTGACCTGCCGCCCCGGCCGGTCCCTGCCTTTGCTAGGGCCGCCAGCCCTTACACGGCCTTTGGAGCCGCCAGGATCATCCCATATGCATCATAAATAAAGGGCCAGTGACGCCGCAGAAGATGGGAGTCACGAGGCAAGCAGTGCAGGGTGGTGGGTTACAGGTAATCCCCCTGTCTCATTGTACAATCTTGCTGCTGGACATCATACGTTGGCCCTCGAGTCAGACACGCTGCTTTCTCCATTCATCTGTAAATGTTTATACATCAGATCGTAACAAATATTCTCATTCATCTAGAATATTCATAATGTAGGTAAAGTCTAAAACTGAGTGTTAAGAATAGTATTAGTGACACAGAAGTCACCCTTAAAGAGAGTTACAGACTCCAGAATCTTGGAAGTTCAGGAATCGATCCCCGAATTAGCTAGTTGCTATTTCCGGAGGGGAACCTGCCTGGAAGGTCCAGGTCGATGGCCTGGATAAGGCACTGAAGAGCATGAAGAAGATTCAAAATCCCAGACATACTGTGTACTGTATGCACTGGGTATTGAGGAACAGATGAGGTTGTACTGGGTGGTGCTGGAGTAAGTAGCTGGAGACCTGAGGAAGGTGAGTTTGTCAGGTCTTGTGAGGCTTGCTGGGAGACGCAGCTCAGCCGGTAGTGATGCGTGGCTGTAAAACATAGATACTCGACGCCTGAGACTATAGGAAATAGGGGTATATAGAGATCTGCTTTAGAGCCAGTGTGTGGAATAAGAAGGGCAGGGAAGTGAAAGAGAGAATAGAACCTATATATAAGAAAGAAGAGACTGGACATGACTGAGGTACTTTCGAGATGGTGAACGATGAAGACTGTATGTATGGATGAAGTGATGGGGTTCCTTTTCTCCTCATTTCCCACCGGATGTTGAGCCGGAGGGAGTGGTGGGTGGGGATATGCCTTCTGCTCTATCATCCCTTCTCTACCGTAGATAACATTATGACCAGCAATAACATCGTCATCTACCATCAGGTCTCCTCTTCCACGTCCTTCTAAAGTATTACTGGTTTCGATACACTCGAGAAAATAAGATGTCACTCGTTCTTGTGCTATTTTCTGTTTGTGGTCAATATTCTTTCGTGATCAGTGTTTCTATGCGAGTGAATGTTATCTTTCTATGTCACATTCACAAAAGCTAACCTTATACGATACTTGACATCAAGAAAAGAGTCTGGACGAGAGACTCAGAAACCGGGTTGTGGACCCTCTCTAATACAATCTGCCAGTCACTATTTATTGATATGATTTCGCCTCGTTGCGTCATCAGCGTCGGAATTCTTCTTTAATTGATAAGGATACTGAAATTGCTGTCATTAATCCTCAACCTTATGATTAAAAGTAGTTATATCACACTCAGAATGAATTGATGGTGCATAGTAGGTGGGTGTGAAAAAGACATATATATATAAATATATATATATATATATATATATATATATATATATATATATATATATATATATATATATATATACATATATATGTATATATCGATTGTGATTTGGGAGAGAGTCATGTAAATGCCTCCAACCATGAAAACCAAATTCGTCCTCACAGGCACTATCTACTGACGAAGGTTCGTTCGAGATAAAGGATTATAATCGATAACTAAACCCATAATGATTCACAGAGGTTAGTAGTCAGTCCTCTGTGAGGATGCGACCCTGGAGGACGAGTGATCAGGTCATTAATGATTGTATGACGAATCCATGACTGGGTCACGTGCGATGAGGCTCTGGGCATCACAAAGATGAGAGTACCTCAGCCTAGTGGCAAGATCGGGTGTTGTAGTTCGTCCTGGTGTACATCAGGAGGCTCCGGACTGGCCCTCGCCCCTCCAGCATATGCTGTAGCAGGTCGTCACGTCTTCACAGTAACAATGGGAGACGATGTATAGACACAGGCACCAATAAAATCTTATTACAAAAGGTATTCCCCCTTCTACTTCGTCACATGAACGGCTGTAATGCACTGGGGAAAACAAAATCTTTTCGAGGTAATATAAGCATAAAGAATACTATAGATACATTGGTCTTATCACGTAACGGCCTTTTCAGAGAAATAGACTCGAATCACCATCTGAATACGTTTAGTGGCGACCCTGTTCTCTGGCGCGCATTTCCGATCATTCTCTCTCTCTCTCTCTCTCTCTCTCTCTCTCTCTCTCTCTCTCTCTCTCTCTCTCTCTCTCTCTCTGTATTGACGACTCCTGGGGCTCCTTTGTCATGACACGACCACAAAACGAGCGAGGGTTTAAAACAAAGCGAAAAGATACACCAATGATCGTCTTTGTTCCTAATGTGTTTCTGGGCTACACCACGAATCGACCTCCCTATTCTCTTGCGTTGAAGTTAAAGATAACTCATGAGGTTAAAGATAACTCATGAAGCTAAAGATAACTCGTGAAGTTAAAGATAACTCATGAAGCTAAAGATAACTCATGAAGTTAAAGATAACTCATGAAGTTAAAGATAACTCTTGAAATTAAGGATAACTCTTGAAATTAAAGATAACTTGAAATTAAAGATAACTCATGAAGTTGAAGATAACTCATGAGGTTAAAGATAACTCTTGAAATTAAAGATAACTCATGAAGCTAAAGATAACTCATGCAGTTAAAGATAACTCATGAACTTAAAGATAACTTATAAAGTTAAAGATAACTCTTGGAGTTAAAGAATGGGAGAATACGTAGCAAAATGTAATGTGTGAAGGATAGAAAAAAAGGTGCATGATAATGTATTAAATATCATTAACATAACCGGTAATTAAGTGATCCTTAACTCCAGGTCTCGCAATGAATATTTTTTTAATATATCTTTTCTCAACGTCAGGTGGACGCAGGCCAAAAAAAAAAAGAAATATACAGATGCGTCTTGTGGTCCAGCACCATAGATCAGCACGGAGAGGGTCGCCCATTGTTGCAGACGACGCCATTTGTCATTTCCGACTATCGCATTTCCCACGTCGAGTGTCATTTGTTCTCGTGTCTGCTCCGGTTCCGTCCACAGCCTTTGGAAAGCCCGCTCTTTTCTCGTGGATTTCTTTGAAGTCCAGTTTGGTGAGCTTTTGAGGCAACGCTGATTGAACCCTCAGAAGGAATGGTTTCCAGTGTGAAAGTAATGATAGAGATTATAATTGTAATGATATCAATAATAATGATAATGATAATAGTGATAGTCATAATAATGATTATCATAATGATAAAAGTGATGGACATCTCTTAAGCTTTTTCCATCTTCCGAGTTTGTTTTAGGAGAACGTTATGATGAATGTCTTAGTAGATGATCCTCCAACAGAAAACGTCTCTAAGGGAGCATGGGGAACAACTGTTCTTTGTCATTTCATTAGGAGTCTGTGACCCGCACGTCTGGCATATCTTCGGCCCAGAGATGTAGGTGAGCCAAATGAACCGAGAGATGAGACCATAAACGACTGAGTTAATGATTCAAGAATGAAAAAAAATAAGAAGGAAACTATTCGAATGGGTGCAACTGAAATGAGGTGAGTGAGATTAGTGAACCGAGTCCATTATGTGAACTTAGCCGACCAAAGACCTGAAGTAAGCGGAGCTCCGTGAATCGAATCAAGTCAGTGGGACCTCATGAATCAAGTGGAACATAGTGACACAATTTAAGCCACTGAAATCTCCTGAACCCAATCAAAGTGAGTGACACAGATTGCACTAAAGTGGATGAAACAGCTTCTTTTAAAGAAACTTCCTGAACCAAACGGAACCGAATGGAACAGCTTCAACCAATGGAGCCTCCCAAACCAAATGGAATTGACTGGAACAGCTTCAGCCAATGGAGTCTCCTATACCAAATGGAATTGACTGGAACAGCTTCAACCAATGGAATCTCCTGAACCAAATGGAATTGACTGGAACAGCTTCAACCAATGGAGTCTCCTAAACCAAATGGAATTGACTGGAACAGCTTCAACCAATGGGACGTCTTAAACCAAACGGAACATAGTAAAGTAAAGGAACCTCCTGAATGAAAGTGAACGAAGGAGAACAAATATCATTACTAAAAAAAAAAAATAACATCTGGAAGCCTGTATCCCATGTGCGCTAGACCCCATGTCCACTGTGTCCTGGAGCCTGCGTCAAACCGTGTCAAACTCCGTCTCTCTCCTGCTGACCTGACCATCAGTGTTTTGATATGTGTCGTGTCGTATGACGTTTTTATCGGAAATATTTCTCGGGATCTTTGCGTTCCAGATCATCCCGAACCGTCTTCCCCTCCGAGGTCCCAACCCGTTCTTCCTTTTCGGCGCCCCTCCGAACATTCCACCAAACCTGTTCACCGTACCTTAATGAGCGGATCTGAATACTTTCTCTCTTTTTCTTTCGACATTTACATATAGTCATCAGCCTCCCATAGGGTTAGGTCGATGCTACTTGAAAATTCTTGTCAACATCTTATGATCAGATATCTATATCTGTAACTATCTATCTATCTTTCAGTCTATCAGTGTAACTCTCTCTCTCTCTCTCTCTCTCTCTCTCTCTATATATATATATATATATATATATATATATATATATGTGTGTGTGTGTGTGTGTGTGTGTGTGTGTGTGTGTGTGTGTGTAAATCCACATGGCCCCTTTAGTGAGGATCTTGTAGCTTCGAGGCTGCACGAAGCTCAGATGTAGCGAGAAGTTCCTGGACGAGACAGGTCTACCTTTTCGTCACCTGACGATGGTTTTTCCATTGAAACCTCAAACAGGAGTACGGTAACACCCGAATTTGTTATCTATCTATCTCTTCATAGTAACCTCAGGACCTCTTTTTGGAGAACGAGTCCAGGGGTTAGCCAGGATCTCTCTGCAGAGGCTGCACTGAGTTCGGAAGCAGGGAAATGTGGACTCCTTTGGCGTGAGAAGGTCTTTGGCAAGACTGTGCTTCCAGTGATTGTACAGCCTCGAGAAAGGTGACTTTCCACTCGCGATGTAGCCTCAGGCGGGCGGAGCCCGGTACCACCCACCGGTCTATGATTCGAACCTGTGATTGTGTCCACAATTACTCCACGATGAATCATGGCAGAGATTCACGAATAGGACACACACTCCACAATGAATCACAGCAGAGATTCACGAATAGGACACACACTCCACAATGAATCATAGCAGAGATTCACGAATAGGACACACACACACCTCACAATGAATCATAGCAGAAATTCACGAATAGGACACACACTCCACAATGAATCCTTGCAAAGATTCACGAATAGGACACACACACTCCACAATTAATCATAGCAGAGATTCACGAATAGGACACACACTCCACAATTAATCATAGCAGAAATTTACGAATAGGACACACACACTCCACAATGAATCATAGCAGAGATTCACGAATAGGACACACACTCCACAATGAATCATAGCAGAGATTCACGAACAGGACACACACTCCACAACGAATCATAGCAGAGATTCACGAATAGGACACACACTCCACAATGAATAATAGTAGAGATTCACGAATAGGACACACACTCCACAATGAATCATAGCAGAGATTCACGAATAGGACACACACACTCCACAATTAATCATAGCAGAGGTTCACGAATAGGACATACACTCCACAATGAATCATAGCAGAGATTCACGAATAGGACACACACTCCACAATGAATAATAGTAGAGATTCACGAATAGGACACACACTCCACAATGAATCATAGCAGAGATTCACGAATAGGACACACACTCCACAATGAATCATAGCAGAGATTCACGAATAGGACACACTCCACAATGAATCATAGCAGCGATTCACGAATAGGACACACACTCCACAATGAATCATAACAGAGATTCACGAATAGGACACACACTCCACAATGAATCATAGTAGAGATTCACAAATAGGACACACACTCCACAATGAATCATAGTAGAGATTCACAAATAGGACACACACTCCACAATGAATCATAGCAGCGATTCACGAATAGGACACACACTCCACAATGAATCATAGCAGCGATTCACGAATAGGACACACACTCCACAATGAATCATAACAGAGATTCACGAATAGGACACACACTCCACAATGAATCATAGTAGAGATTCACAAATAGGACACACACTCCACAATGAATCATAGTAGAGATTCACAAATAGGACACACACTCCACAATGAATCATAGCAGAGATTCACGAATAGGACACACACTTCACAATGAATCATAACAGAGACTCACGAATAGGACACACACACTTCACAATGAATCATAGGATAAATTCACGAATAGGACACACACTCCACTATGAATCATTGCAGAGATTCACGAATAGGACACACACACTCCACAATGAATCATAGCAGAGATTCACGGATAGGACACACACTCCACAATGAATCATAGGAGAAATTCACGAATAGGACACACACTCCACAATGAATCATGGCAGAGATTCACGAATACTATCAGGCTTGAGGGCGTCTCATCAACCCTTAATGCAACACATCCGAGAAGCAAATAAGAATATCATATCACATTTTTTTACTAATACACTTTACATACATATATATTCTTATCATAGGAGAACATTGTATAACCTGTATTATCCTTACGTAACTTATAGATTAATTACTCCACGTGAATCTAGCCTTTCAGAACGGCAAAGTATTCCATTGCTAATATATTACGCTTATTACAGCTTAAGATATGATAGTCTAATTAATTGGTCATCTGATTAATAGTCACCGCCATAGTCACCCTGTGTCGGGAGTAATAACCAATTACTGTCATAAATGATCCAGAACATGATGCTATTAGCGAAATGCTAATTATTGGGTAACACTTGGCGAATATGCTCTTAATTAGTTTCAATTGGTCAATGGCATTTTTTTTCCTTTTCTATTTTCTATAAAACACTACATGTCTTTGGTGCCCGCGGTGCGTTTTCCTGAAGCCTGTACCTAGAGCGCGCGCTGGAGCCTTTGTCCAGTGTGTGCTGGAGTCTGTGTCTAGTGTGTGCTGTAGCTTACGTCCAGTGAGTGCTGGAGCCTGTGTCCATTGTTTGCTGGAGCCTGTGTGTAGTGTGTGCTGTAGCTTGCGTCCAGTGAGTGCTGGAGCCTGTGTCCATTGTTTGCTGGAGCCTGTGTCTAGTGTGTGCTGTAACTTACGTCCAGTGAGTGCTGGAGCCTGTGTTCATTGTTTGCTAGAGCCTGTGTGCAGTGTGTGCTGGAGCCTGTGTCCAGTGTGTGCTGGAGCCGTGTCTAGTGTGTGCTGGAGCCTGTGTCTAGTGTATGCTTTAGCTTGCGTCCAGTGAGTGCTGGAGCCTGTGTCCATTGTGTGCTTGAGCTTGTGTGCAGTATGTGCTGGAGCCTGTCTAGTGTGTGTTGGAGATTGCGTCTAGTGGGTGCTGGAGCCTATGTCTAGTGTGTGCATAAGCTTGCGTCCAGTGTGTGATGAAGCCTGTGTCCATTGTGTGCTGGAGCTTATGTCCAGTGTGTGCTGAAGCCTGCGCACAGTGTGTGCTGGAGCCTGTCTAGCGTGTGCTGGAGCCTGTGTCCATTGTGTGCTGGAGCCTGTGTCCATTGTGTGCTGGAGCCTGTCTAGCGTGTGCTAGAGCCTGTGTACAGTGTGTGCTGGAGCCTGTGTCCATTGTGTGCTGGAGCCTGTGTCTAGTGTGTGTTGGAGCCTGTGTCCACTGTGTGCTTGAGCCTGTGTACAGTGTGCACTGGAACCTGTGTCCAATGTGTGCTGGAGCCTGTGTCCAATGTGTGCTGGAGCCTGTGTCCAATGTGTGCTGGAGCCTGTGTCCAGCGTGTGCTGGAGCCTGTGTCCAGTGTGTGCTGGAGCTTATGTCCAGTGTGTGCTGAAGCCTGCGCACAGTGTGTGCTGGAGCCTGTCTAGCGTGTGCTGGAGCCTGTGTCCATTGTGTGCTGGAGCCTGTGTCCATTGTGTGCTGGAGCCTGTCTAGCGTGTGCTAGAGCCTGTGTACAGTGTGTGCTGGAGCCTGTGTCCATTGTGTGCTGGAGCCTGTGTCTAGTGTGTGTTGGAGCCTGTGTCCACTGTGTGCTTGAGCCTGTGTACAGTGTGCACTGGAACCTGTGTCCAATGTGTGCTGGAGCCTGTGTCCAATGTGTGCTGGAGCCTGTGTCCACTGTGTGCTTGAGCCTGTGTACAGTGTGCACTGGAACCTGTGTCCACTGTGTGCTTGAGCCTGTGTACAGTGTGCACTGGAACCTGTGTCCAATGTGTGCTGGAGCCTGTGTCCAGTGTGTGCTGGAGCTTATGTACCGTGTGTGCTCAAAGGGATTCAAACTACTTGCTTATTTTCTTGTTTGTGGTATTTGATATCTTGTCAGGATGTATGTTTGTATGTATGCGGTGCGTCATGGCCTCAAGATACTGTCCAACGAAGCGTTGTGTAAAGAGAACAGATGATTAATAATGATTGTCTCGTTTAAGAGGGAATCAGATGTGTACAGAGCAGGAGTGGTAATTACAGAGATGTTCAGATGGCCAGGTGATCTGTCTGTGGGTAAGTGCATTGTCTGCCTGGATAGTATTTTCCACCAGTTAGAATTAAGATACTATTTAATGAGAACACGTACAGTTTCGTCTTCATTCTCTGGTAATTAGGAATAAGCTTTTCATGGCTCTAATGACTGTTGCAAATTAGAGTACCTCAGTAAGCAAATCTTTGATGTATGCAAATGAGAGTTCGGGGCTTAATAAGAAAAAGGGCTTAATGTATGCAAATCAGTAATTCATTTAGTTTATTGGTTATGATAGCACATAGTTATTTAATCATTTCAAAATATTAAACGAGGCACTGAGGCGTAGTTTCCACTGCAGTCGAAGTATGCAAGTAATCAAATGCGCATGAATTAAAAACCATTACTATTATCGTAATTTCGGAGCACATCTTAACCCCAGTCAAACTTTGAACCACTTGCTCAAAAGTCGATAATTGTGACAATTTGAATATACTTATTAAAGTAGATTTCCTTCTTTTGTTTTTTCCTGTCCTTTATTTAAAGTATTTTTCCCCTAGTGGGACCTGGTATCATGCGGGCTTAATTAATCGATCAGTAATGTTCGTCCTGGGCAAAAATCATTTCCTCGTTCTTTCGTTCTGGGCCGGCACGACCCACCTCACATCACCGGACGAGCAACTCATTAACATTACCTCGAGATACCTCAGGAGAAATTGGAGTGTCAAGCGCCCGTCGATTTCCCGAGTGGGCGGGATTGTGGGCGTGTTTTCATCAGAATGGGCGGTGTTGGGTGTCTGGAGATACCATCGGGCGGGGAGGATTTCTACGCCCACCAATCTACTTGTAATTAAAAGTCCCAGAGCTGGCTGGCCGGGGAGGAGAGTAAGGCGTACCATCCCGCCTCACTCTCTTGCTGTGTACGACAACATATGCGCCTCCAGTGCACGTTAATATGTGGGTCGAGTGCACGATGTTCCGCTTCGGGACGATACGATATTATTGCCCGCCTTGTGAGCCATATTACGGTGTCACGACTTGACGATAAGCTGAAGCCTCTCTAATACAAATCCCGACGAACAAATGAGAATAAACGTAATAGAAGGGAGACTCCAACACACGTATTATATCAGAATTATCACACACTAAAGACGTGAACAGTGAGATTAGCCAGGTAAGGATCTGTTCAAAGTTTACGTGGGGCGATGTGCGAGTATTGCGGTGGTAATGCACAACCCGCACCTTAAATACGATACCAGTCTACTTATTTCGTTTCCACGACGAAAGGGAAGATGTGGTTCTAATGAAGGCACAGGTAATACGCCATCTGTATGCAGTTTCACCGTATTTCTTTCATCATTTAAGTCCAGCCAACTGCCTTCATTTCTATCACGGATTCCAACGAATCTATCAACGTGATCGATATCAACATGACGCAGAAAGTACACACAATTATCAGATAAGGGAAACTGCTCACATTACGAGAGGAAGATGAGGATGAAAGCGACGAAAAGCGGGAGAGACGAGCCATGTTAAGGAGGGAGGCGATAGTACAGCGTGACGACATAAACCCCTTACACTACTACATAGGGCGGGAGGAGTGGCCTTGTGTGGCTCGGGAGGAGGGAGGACCTGTGCCACGAGTGGAAAAGATAAATAGATAGAGAAAACAGACACACAAGCACACATATAAGCATTTACACACACACACACACACACACACACACACACACACACACACACACATATATATGCAGAACACACAAGGAAAAAAAATCACACACGAAAGCACAAAGACAAATTCCATTCATTATAGCATAACTAGTGAACAGCAGACACGCTCGTCCGAAAGGG
>NC_092280.1:9823800-9851300 GCF_036320965.1 Panulirus ornatus
ACCCATATATGATCAACCATAGATCAAGCAAGCTACACATTTCGACGTTCGCACCGCGAGATGTGAACTGACAGAGGCAGTCTCTCATGTGGGACTTTATCACACGCCTTTTTGGAAGTCTAGAGTGACTACTATCAAATGCTTTGCTAACAAGTTCCTCCTTTTTTCACATATCTCATTAAAAATTTCCGGGAATTAATAAGGTAGGATCTATTGTAGTGAAAGCCATGAAGCGTGTTTATTAATTTCTTTAATAAGAGATATATGATAGTGTGTGTGTGTGTGTGTGTGTGTGTGTGTGTGTGTGTGTGTCTGTGTGTGTGCGTGTGCGTGTGTGTGTGTGTCCCGAGTACTGAGCTGAGACTAATTAGATGGCGTCTTAGTCCGCTTTACCGATCGCGTTGGTTCAACACAGTAGTGAGGATACGGCATCTTCCCCGGGTGTGTTACATCTCTGATAATGATACACTAAACAGCACCAACAGGGGAGGAACTACTCCATGATGTATCTCATTTTCTATCAATGTCATTACTCCAGTCCCATTTTCTTTTAATGTGGGAGATCGGGCACAACATTTTCCTCAAAACCATCCACACACACACACACACACACACACACACACACACACACACACACACACACACACACACACACACACACACACACACACACACACACACACACACTATATCTACTGTTTTATGGAAGAGCTTCATCTTTTACATACAAAATAATTTCGTAAACTGAGACACAATGTCTCCATTCATACTACCTCCATATATAAGACAATACCATGGCATCTAGCTCTCAGTCATTCCTCTTAACATCATTTGAAATATTCCTCGTCCTGTCCAGTACTATCACTACTTGTATCTATCTCTTCCACTGTATACGTCTTCTTCATGTAACCTTCTCCTGTACGGTTGTAAATCTGCTTGACAGCTTCTCATCTGCCAGATGTTCTGCATGATCGTAATAATGCTTTTATCCATACTCGTTTCTTCTGTCTTCCTTCACGTCACATAACCTTTCTACTTCATTCTGTTTTCTCCTTTCATTCCATATGCATGATGCAGTTTAAACATCTCTAATGCTGCTTTTATGCTTGACCTATCCTAACCTACGCACACTTAGGTTCCACGTCTGTACATCAGCATCAGGACCAATATTGTTTCATCCAAGCATTTTGTACATTCTTAGTTTGAACATTTTTCATCCGCCAGAACTTTCAATGCAACCACAATTTTCCTTCCTTGCATGACTCTTCTCTTAGCTTCAGCTTTCCCGCTTCAATTTCCATCCTAACGAGACTTTACTCCAAAATATCTAAAATCATCCACAACCCCCGGTCCCTCATACTGAACGATCTTACAGTCTGATTGCTTATCCCATTTAAAAACTACCGTCTTTCATTTGCATTCACCTTCATCCCCTTCCTCCTATATACATCATCGAACAGGCGCACTATTCTCTTAAGTCCTTCCTCCAGCACAAGCAACAGCCCCGCGTCATCTGCATACACCACCAGCTGCAACTTGCATTCAGTTCCTTCATGGTCAGTCACCATACCACAATCACCCACCACCTCGCCATCAGCTCACGAAATGTCCCAGCCATAGACACATTTGAAGAGCCACGATAGTATCCCTCACACATTTATCTCAAACCACTCGCTCCTGCCACCGATGTAGTGTCGGAACGTCCCAAAGTTGCTTTTCTATTCACCTCATCATATGACTTTCCTAAGTCCATGAATGGTGAATGCAGTTTTTCTTAATCACTTTAAAACTCTCTGTCTCCACTCCTTGTCTAAGTTCATGAGTCCCTTTTCTAAGCCCACCTTGTTTCTCATCGTCAAATGGTCCAGTTATCCTTATTACACGATCGATCACGATCCTACCAGACGCCTTGACAGCTGTACTAAAGAGAATCATTTCTCTATAATTCTGACACTCATTTTTACCCTCCTTTCACACAGTTGATTGATTACTGGCTTCGTCCAATCGTCATGCACAGAACCACTATTCCACGTTTCCTTCCAGACCCACACCAAGGATGCTTTCTCCATCTGTACCTCTATCTTTCCCACTCTTTAACAGTGTTATTGATCATTATGATTCCTCCTTTGTAACGCCTTCTTCTCACACAGACAGTCTTTCTCGCTATACCACTACTCCGATGTGCCAATAGATGCATCACTTTCACCATCATCTCGAATTAGTTCATTTTTTGAATACTTTCTTTATCATATACAAGTTTCGTCATTTGGTCTCCAGTATGCTCCCAGACTTGCCTAACATACTTTCATTCCTTATACATACCTCTCTCTTGGGCTTATTCACCTCCCTCTAGAATGGTTTCCTGTTCTCTTTTAAATAATGATCCAAGTCTCTCACGAGATTCTCACTTGCTTTCCTTCACCCATATAGAAACATCCTATTAACTCGTCTATTCACGGATATATGTTCCAAAGTCTTTGTTTTTCTTCTGTCAGATTTAGCTCATCCTTCCAAACCCTCATTTTCTTTCTCCAGCCTCTAACTTTAAGTCTTCATTGCATCATGCTGTACATTTTTTCCACAAACTATGTCCGACGTGCCACACACCTCCCTGGCAGTCTCCGTTCAAGTAATCTTAAACTACCTCCACATCTCACCTCCACCTCACTCTGAAGTGCCTTGGACCCTCTCCGCATCTCACGTAACTACCCAAGACCTTACGTCTCTCCCCATCATTCCTCTAACTTCTCCATTCATATTCTTCTCATATCGTCATTCATAACATCTACAACAAAATACCAACTTACTACCACATGATCTGGTATACCCCATCCACGCACGTCCTTCTCCCAGACCACACGTTATGCACTCTGTCTCCCATATTCCTCCTTACAGAATGCCGATCAGTCATGCTCTTGTCCACTTTGTCTTTCCGTGCGTCTTCATGAACATCTCTGCTTAGAATATGTATTTGCAGCATTCACTGTCATTTCCATCACCAGTCACTACAATCTCCAATCAGTCCGCCCGACCCATACATTTGAGTAACCCATCGCACATACAGTCTCTCTCTCTCTCTCTCTCTCTCTCTCTCTCTCTCTCTCTCTCTCTCTCTCTCTCTCTCTCTCTCTTCTTCCCAGGCACTACAATGTCTATTCCTCTTTCACGTTCCTTCCAGATGGCATCTCTCTGTCGTTACATGGCGCACCTGCAACCATTACAAGCATCCTTAACCTTTCGCACTTGAACTTCGCACTGACATACTAGCAATCAAGCATGTTCTCATACTCTCATTCTTCATTTAACTTTACCACACTTTCTCTTGCGTAACCATCTGTCTCATCTTGCAGGCCTGATTTCACAATCTTCACTCCAGCTAGCTCAAAAGGTCCCACGAACTCTGAGCCTCCTCACACAAACCAAACGTGTCCAATTTTCACTCTCAGAACGTATCTGTAGCTCCCACTCTCTTATATTTTACGATCTTCATCCTTCAAAACCGAAGGTGAAAGGTCAGCTGGGCCTGTCGAGTTCAGTGGATTCAGTTGTTATGGAGAATGTGTGACCTCGTCTGTCTTAACATCCGTTGGTGTACGTCTTGTCTTCTTCTGTATCTCTGATGAAAAGATTTACGTTTACCACTCACTGTGGTGTTCACCAAGTATTCGTATATATATATATATATATATATATATATATATATATATATATATATATATATATATATATATATATATATATATCTTTATTTTCTTTTCTACATATTCGCCATTTCCTACGTTAGCGAGGTAGCTTTCAGAACAGAGGACTGAGCCTTAGAGGGAATATCCTCACGTGGCCTCCTTCTTTGTGCCTCTTTTTTCTCTTTTGAGAAATAAAGAAAAAAAAAAGGGGTAGGGGAGGATTTCCAGCACCCGCTCCCTTCCCTTTTAGTCGCCTTCTACGACACGCAGGGAATACGTGGGAAGTATTCTTTCTCCCGTATCCCCAGGGTGGTACTACCGTCCTGACTAAGAAGCGTTATAGTGGTGCCCGGAACCATCTACACCTTCCATGTTAAGACAACTGGTCTTCCTTTCTCTCATATGAAGACGGGATTACCGGGCCAGTCCGGCCATCTTCTCCTTACAAACACGCTTATTTTCTTCACATAATTTCTCTTGCTATCTATTGTCAGCATCCTCGTCTTTAAGTATGATCATGTTGACTACAACATACCTATGGCCCTTGGTCCCAGGCATTATGGGTTGCCAAGGATCTCGCCTGACTCCACTGTCAATGAGAAGTAGAGCTCAGGCAGTATTAATACCGGCCCCTCCCATGACCTTACCTCTTCTGATACACTTGCCTCTCTTCCATTTACCATACCAACGTTAGTGGTCTCCCTAGTAACCTCTCCACTGTTGAACACAGTCTGTCTAGTACATCTCCAGGTATCTTGCTTCTGTCTGAGACCCAGTTATCTAATGATGTTATCACTTGCCACTTTTTCCTATCGAACAATAATCTCCACCCACGACTCCGGTTCAGAGGTTGTGTCTGTGCTTCTTTCACCATAAACACACCTGTTTGCACGCCTCGAAGACCTTTCGTTCCAAAACTTTGATGTTATGTGGCTCAAAGTGTGTGTCCCATTTACCATACTATTCCTTTGTTTGGCCTTCTGTCCTCCTAATTCTACAATTGTTGAATGTTTCTTCGACTGTCAAAACTCCTGCCATGAGACTATGGCATCCTCTCACCCGTAAGCCGAGATCCTTTCTTTCAACGTTCACCATAGGAAATGGTTGAATTCCTTCCATACGGATGGTGGAGGGATTGAATCCCTTGCGTTCTCCATTCTCAATAATCTAGACCAAATTATCTCCCATCCCATCCATATTCTTGCGCAATGATTGCTCTCCTAATATTTTACATCTGTTTTTGACCCCTAATCTTAACTTCGCCCCAAGTTGATTCATCTGACCACATTGTCATAAGTGTATCTATTTTCACGGCACATCCCCCTCCACAAGCCTCCTGTAATGTAAATATTAGCAACTCAGCAACGCTGACTAGAATAAATTCCTCCATGGCTCAACCATCATATATATATATATATATATATATATATATATATATATATATATATCTTTCTTCTTTCATACTATTCCTATGAGTCCACGGGGAAAATGAAACACGAAAAGTTCCCATATATATATATATATATATATATATATATATATATATATATATATATATATATATATATATATATATATTCATATATATATATATATATATATATATATATATATATATATATATATATATATATATATATGCCTTACATCCTCGATAAAAACTTTTCACTGCTTCTAACAACTTGCCTCCCACACCATATATTCTTAATACCTTCCACAGAGCATCTCTATCAACTCTATCATATGCCTTCTCCAGATCCATAAATGCTACATACAAATCCATTTGCTTTTCTAAGTATTTCTCACATACATTCTTCAAAGCAAACACCTGATCCACACATCCTCTACCACTTCTGAAACCGCACTGCTCTTCCCCAATCTGATGCTCTGTACATGCCTTCACCCTCTCAATCAATACCCTCCCATATAATTTACCAGGAATACTCAACAAACTTATACCTCTGTAATTTGAGCACTCACTCTTATCCCCTTTGCCTTTGTACAATGGCACTATGTACGCATTCCGCCAATCCTCAGGCACCTCACCATGAGTCATACATACATTAAATAACCTTACCAACCAGTCAACAATACAGTCACCCCCCTTTTTAATAAATTCCACTGCAATACCATCCAAACCTGCTGCCTTGCCGGCTTTCATCTTCCGCAAAGCTTTTACTACCTCTTCTCTGTGTACGTGTAGGAAGAGAGGAAAGTGATTGGTTCTCAGTGAATGTAGGTTTGCGGCAGGGGTGTGTGATGTCTCCATGGTTGTTTAATTTGTTTATGGATGGGGTTGTTAGGGAGGTAAATGCAAGAGTCCTGGAAAGAGGGGCAAGTATGAAGTCTGTTGGGGATGAGAGAGCTTGGGAAGTGAGTCAGTTGTTGTTCGCTGATGATACAGCGCTGGTGGCTGATTCATGTGAGAAACTGCAGAAGCTGGTGACTGAGTTTGGTAAAGTGTGTGGAAGAAGAAAGTTAAGAGTAAATGTGAATAAGAGCAAGGTTATTAGGTACAGTAGGGGTGAGGGTCAAGTCAATTGGGAGGTGAGTTTGAATGGAGAAAAACTGGAGGAAGTGAAGTGTTTTAGATATCTGGGAGTGGATCTGTCAGCGGATGGAACCATGGAAGCGGAAGTGGATCATAGGGTGGGGGAGGGGGCGAAAATTTTGGGAGCCTTGAAAAATGTGTGGAAGTCGAGAACATTATCTCGGAAAGCAAAAATGGGTATGTTTGAAGGAATAGTGGTTCCAACAATGTTGTATGGTTGCGAGGCGTGGGCTATGGATAGAGATGTGCGCAGGAGGATGGATGTGCTGGAAATGAGATGTTTGAGGACAATGTGTGGTGTGAGGTGGTTTGATCGAGTAAGTAACGTAAGGGTAAGAGAGATGTGTGGAAATAAAAAGAGCGTGGTTGAGAGAGCAGAAGAGGGTGTTTTGAAATGGTTTGGGCACATGGAGAGAATGAGTGAGGAAAGATTGACCAAGAGGATATATGTGTCGGAGGTGGAGGGAACGAGGAGAAGAGGGAGACCAAATTGGAGGTGGAAAGATGGAGTGAAAAAGATTTTGTGTGATCGGGGCCTGAACATGCAGGAGGGTGAAAGGAGGGCAAGGAATAGAGTGAATTGGAGCGATGTGGTATGCAGGGGTTGACGTGCTGTCAGTGGATTGAATCAAGGCATGTGAAGCGTCTGGGGTAAACCATGGAAGGCTGTGTAGGTATGTATATTTGCGTGTGTGGACGTATGTACATGTGTATGGGGGGGGGGGTTGGGCCATTTCTTTCGTCTGTTTCCTTGCGCTACCTCGCAAACGCGGGAGACAGCGACAAAGTATGAAAAAAAAAAAAAAAAAAAAAAAAAAATATATATATATATATATATATATATATATATATATATATATATATATATATATATATACATATATATGTGTATATATATATATATATATATATATATATATATATATATATATATATATATATATATATATATATATATATTCATATTCGTTTATCATATTTTGTCGCTGTCTGCTGCCTTACCGAGGTAGCGCAAGGAAACAGACAAAGGAATGGCCAACCCCACCCACATACAAATGTATATACATACACGTCCACACACGCACATATACATACTTATACATCTCAACGTATACATATATATACACGCATAGACATATACATATATACACATGTACATAGTTCATACTGTCTGCCCTTTATTCAATCCCGTCGTCACCCCGCCACACATGAAATGACAACCCCCTCCCCCGCATGTGCGCGAGGTAGCGCTAGGAAAAGACAACAAAGGCCACATTCGTTCATACTCAGTCTCTAGCTGTCATGTATAATGCACTGAAACCACAGCTCCTTTTCCACATCCAGGCTTCACAAAACTTTCCATGGTTTACCCCAGACGTTTCACATGCCCTGGTTCAATCCAATGACAGCACGTCGACTCCGGTATACCACATCGTTCCAATTCACTCTAATCCTTGCATGCCTTTCACCCTCACGCATGTTCAGGCCCCGATCACTCTAAATCATTTTCAATCCATCTTTCCACCTCCAATTTGGTCTCCCTCTTCTCGTTCCCTCCACCACTGACACATGTATCCTCTTTGTCAATCTTTCCTTACTCATTCTCTTCATGTGACCAAACCTTTTCAAAACACCCTCTTCTGCTCTCTCAACTACACTCTTTTTATTACACACATCTCTCTTACCCTTTCATTACTTACGCGATCAAACCACCTCACACCACATATTGTCCTTAAACATCTCATTTCCAGCACATCCACCCTCCTCCGCACAATTCGATCTATACCCCACGCCTCGCTACCAATAACATTGTTGGAACCACTTTTCCTTCAAACATACCCATTTTTGCTTTCCAAGATAACGTTCTCGACTTCCAAACATTTTTCAACGTTCCCAGAACCTTCACTTCCTCCCCCACCTTATAATTCATTTCTGCTTCCATGGTTCCATCCGCTGCCAAATCCACTCCCAGATATCTAAAACACTTTACTTCCTCCAGTTTTTCTCCATTCAAACTAACCTCCCATTTGACTTGTTCCTCAACCCTACTGTACCTAATAACCTTGCTCTTATTCATATGTACTCTCAGCTTTCTTCTTTCACACACTTTACCAAACTCAGTCACCAACTTGTGCAGTTTCTCACACGAATCAGCCACCAACTCTGTATCATCAGCGAACAACAACTGACTCACTTCCCAAGCTCTCTCATCCACAACAGATTGCATACTTGCCCCTCTTTCCAAAACTTTTGCATTCACCTCCCTAACAACCCCATCCATAAGCAAATTAAACATCCAGAGACATCACACACCCCTGCCGCAAACCAACATTCACTGAGAACCAATCACTTTTCTCTCTTCCTACTCGTACACATGCCTTACATCCTCGATAAAAACTTTTTACTGCTTCTAACAACTTGGCTCCCACATCATATATTCTTAATACCTTCCACAGAGCATCTCTATCAACTCTATGATATGGCTTCTCCAGATCCATAAATGCTACATACAAATCCATTTGCTTTTCTAAGTATTTCTCACATACATTTTTCAAAGGAAACACTTGATCCACACATCCTGTACCACTTCTGAAACCACACTGCTCTTCCCCAATCTGGTGCTCTGTATATGCCTTCACCCTCTCAATCAATACCCTCCCATATAATTTACCAGGAATACTCAACAAACTTATACCTCTGTAATTTGAGCACTCACTCTTATCCCCTTTGCCTTTGTACAATGGCACTACGCAAGCATTCCGCCAATCCTCAGGCACCTCACCATGAGTCATACATACATTAGATTACCTTACCAGCCAGTCAACAATACAGTCACCCCCTTTTTTAATAAATTCCACTGCAATACCATCCAAGCCCGCTGCCTTGCCGGCTTTCATCTTCCGCAAAGCTTTTATTACCTCTTCTTGTCCACATAATAAGTTTATGATAAGCTTGTTGTCTCTCTTGGACAATCATGTTTGCCAAATGGTGTCGTAGCTACGACTCTTCGCTGTATATCAACTGACTTATATTTCTCTCTTGTGTCTCCCCTGATGATGTGCTTTTTACGCGAAATTGCACTTGGGAATTTAACGTGTTTCATTTCCCCGTGGACTCATTGGAAAGAGAGATATACATAAGTAAACTTATGCAAGTAGGAGAGATTCCCAGAGAGCGTTATTGGATTATGAGTTAATTGATAGGCGCGTGAAAGAGAGACTTTTGGATGTTAATGTACTGAAAGGTGCAACTGGAGGGATGTCCGATCATTATCTTGTGGAGGCGAAGGTGAAGATTTGTTGAGGTTTCCAGAAAAGAAGAGTAAATGTTGAGATGAAGAGAGTGGTGAGCGTAATTGAGCTTGGGAAGGAGACTTGTGTGAGGAAGTACCAGGAGAGACTGAGTGCAGAATGGAAAAAGGTGGGAGCAAAGAACGTTAGGGGAGTGGGGGAGGAATGGGATGTATTTAGGGAAGCAGTGATGGCTTGCGCAAAAGATGCTTGTGGCATGAGAAGCGTGGAAGGTAGGCAGATTAGAAAGGGTAGTGAGTGGTGGGATGATATAGGTTGTTTTGGTCGAGGTGCTGTGGGAGGTGAGAGGGTCAGGGAGAATGGTTAGGTAAACAGAGAAGAGGTAATGAAAGCTTAGCGGAAGATGAAAGTCGGCAAGGCGGCGGGTTTGGATGGTATTGCAGTGGAATTTATCAAAAAAGGGGGTGACTGTATTGTTGACTGGTTGGTGAGGATATTCAGTGCATGTGTGGCTCATGGTGAAGTGCCTGAGGATTGACGAAATGCATGCATAGTGCCATTATACAAAGGCAAAGGGGACAAAGGTGAGTGTTCAAATTACAGAGGTATAAGTTTGTTGAGCATTCCTGGGAAATTATGTGGGAGGATATTGATTGAGAGGATCAAGGCATGTACAGAGCATCAGATTAGGAAAGAGCAGTGTGGCTTCAGAAGTGATAGAGGATGTGTGGATCAGGTGTTTGCTTTGAGCAATATACGTGTGAAATATTCAAAAACAAATGGATTTTTATGTAGTTTTCATAGATCTGGAGAAGGCATATGATACAGTTGATAGAGATGCTCTGTGGGAGATATTATGAGTATATGGTGTGGGAGGCAAGTTGCACGAAGCAGTGAAAAGTTTTATCGAGGATGCAAGGCATGTATACGAGAAGGAAGAGAGGAAAGTGACTGCTTCCCGGTGAATGTAGGTTTGCGGCAGGGGTGCATGATGTCTCCATGGTTGTTTAATTTGTTTATGGATGGCGTTGTTAGGGAGATAATGCAAGAGTTTTGGGGAGAGGGGCAAGTTTGTAGTCTGTTGTGGATGAGAGGGCTTTGGAAGTGAGTCAGTTGTTGTTCGCTGATGATACAGTGCTGGTGGCTGATTCAGGTGAGAAACTGCAGAAGCTGGTGACTGAGATTGGTAAAGTGTGTGAAAGAAGAAAGCTAGTAAATGTGAATAAGAGCAAGGTTATTAGGTACAGTTGGGTTGAAGGATAAGTCAACTGGGAGGTAAGTTTGAATGGAGAAAAACTGGAGGAAGGGAAGTGTTTTAGATATCTGAGAGTTGATTTAGCGGCGGATGGAACCATGGAAGCGGAATTGAGTCACAGGGTGGGAAAGGGGTCGAATGTTCTGGGAGCATTGAAGAATGTGTGGAAGGCGAGAACATTATCTCTGAAAGCAATAATGGTTATGTTTGAAGGAATAGTGGTTCCTACAATGTTATATAGTTTCGAGGCGTGGGCCATAGATAGAGTTGTGTGGAGGAGGGTGGATGTGCTGGAAATGAGATGTTTGAGGACAATATGTGGTGTGAGGTGGTTTGATCGAGTAAGTAATAGTAGGGCAAGAGAGATGTGTGGTAATAAAAGGAGTGTGGTTGAGAGAGCAGAAGAGGGTGTTTTGAAAAGGTTTGGTCACATGGAGAGAATGAGTGAGGAAAGATTGACCAAGAGGATATATGTGTCAGCGGTGGAGAGAATGAGGAGAAGGGGGAGACCAAATTGGAGGTGGAAAGATGGCGTGAAAAAGATTTTGAGTGATCGGAGCCTGACATGCAGAGGGTAAAAGGCGTGCAAGGATTAGAATGAATTGGAACGATGTGGTATACCCGGGTCGACGTGCTTTCAACGGATTGAACCAGGGCATGTGAAGCGTCTGGGATAAACCATGGAAAGTTCTGTGGGGCCTGGATGTGTAAAGGGAGCTGTGGCTTCGGTTCATTATTACATGACAGCTAGAGACTGAGTGTGAACGAATGTGGCCTTTGTTGTCTTTTCCTAGCGCTACCTCGCACACATTAGGGGGAAGGGGGTTTATATTTCATGTGTGGCTGGATGGCGATGGGAATGAATATAGGCAGCCAGTATGAATTATGTACATGTGTATATATGTACATGTCTGTGTGTGTATATATATGTATATGTTGAGATGTATAGGTATGTATATTTGCGTGTGTGGACGTGCATGTATATACATGTGTATGTGGGTGGGTTGGGCCATTCTTTCGTCTGTTTCCTTCCCCTACCTCGCTAACGCGGGAGACAGTGACAAAGCAAAATAAGTAAACAAAAAAGAAAAAAAAAAAAAAAATATATATACATATATATATATATATATATATATATATATATATATATATATATATATATATATATATATATATATATATATGTATATACGTATATAATGAGTGGAAATCGAGAGCGTTATCTTGGAAAGCCAAAATGGGTATGTTTGGAGGAATGGTGGTTCAACAATGTTATATGTTTGCGAAGCGTGGGCTATAGATAGAGTTGTGAGGAGGAGGGTGGATGTGCTGGAAATGAGATGTCTTGAGGACAATATGTGGTGTGAGGTGGTTTGATCGAGTAAGTAATGAAAGGGTAAGAGAGATGTGTGGTAATAAAAAGAGTGTGGTTGAGAGAGCAGAAGAGGGTGTTTTGAAATGGTTTGGTTACAGGATTGACAAAGATGATATATGTGTCAATGGTGGAGGGAAAGAGGAGAAGTGGGAGACCAAATTGGAGGTGGAAAGATGGAGTGAACAAGATTTTGAGTGAAAGGGTCCTGAACATGCAGGAAGGTGAAAGGCGTGCAAGGAATAGAGTGAACTGGGACGATGGGGTCGACGTGCTGTCAATGGATTGAAGCAGGGTATGTGAAGCGTCTTAGATAAACCATGGAAAGTTTTGTGGGGCCTGGATGTGGAAAGGGAGCTGTGGTTTCGGTGCATTATACATGACAGCTAGAGACTGAGTGTGAACGAATGTGGCCTTTGTTGTATTTTTCCTAGCGCTACCTCGCACAGATGCGGGGGAAGGAGGTTGTCATTTCATGTGTGGCTGGGTGGCGACGGGAATGAATAAAGGGCAGACAGTATGAATTATGTACGTGGTATATATGTATATGTCTGTGTGTGTATATATATATGTATACGTTGAGATATATACGTATGCATATGTGTGTATGTGGACGTGTATGTATAACGCGGGAGACAGCGACAAAGTATGATAGATATGATATATATATATATATATATATATATATATATATATATATATATATATATATATATATATATATATATATATGTATGTATGTATGACTCATAGTGAGGTGCCTGAGGATTGGCGGAATGCGTGCATAGTGCCATTGTACAAAGGCAAGGGGGTTAAGAGTGAGTGCTCAAATTACAGAGGTGTAAGTTTGTTGAGTATTCCTGGTAAATTATATGGGAGGGTATTGATTGAGAGGGTGAAGGCATGTACAGAGCATCAGATTGGGGAAGAGCAGTGTGGTTTCAGAGGTGGTAGAGGATGTGTGGATCAGGTGTTTGCTTTGAAGAATGTATGTGAGAAATACTTAGAAAAGCAAATGGATTTGTATGTAGCATTCATGGATCTGGAGAAGGCATATTATAGAGTTGATAGAGATGCTCTGTGGAAGGTATTAAGAATATATGGTGTGGGAGGCAAGTTGTTAGAAGCAGTGAAAAGTTTTTATCGAGGATGTAAGGCATGTGTACGTGTAGGAAGAGAGGAAAGCGATTGGTTCTCAGTGAATGTAGGTTTGCGGCAGGGGTGTGTGATGTCTCCATGGTTGTTTGATTTGTTTATGGATGGGGTTGTTAGGGAGGTGAATGCAAGAGTTTTGGAAAGAGGGGCAAGTATAAAGTCTGTTGGGGATGAGAGAGCTTGGGAAGTGAGTCAGTTGTTGTTCGCTGATGATACAGCGCTGGTGGCTGATTCATGTGAGAAACTGCAGAAGCTGGTGACTGAGTTTGGTAAAGTGTGTGAAAGAAGAAAGTTAAGAGTAAATGTGAATAAGAGCAAGGTTATTAGGTACAGTAGGGTTGAGGGTCAAGTCAATTGGGAGGTGAGTTTGAATGGAGAAAAACTGGAGGAAGTGAAGTGTTTTAGATATCTGGGAGTGGATCTGGCAGCGGATGGAACCATGGAAGCGGAAGTGGATCATAGAGTGGGGGAGGGGGCGAAAATTCTGGGAGCCTTGAAGAATGTGTGGAAGTCGAGAACATTATCTTGGAAAGCAAAAATGGGTATGTTTGAAGGAATAGTGGTTCCAACAATGTTGTATGGTTGCGAGGCGTGGGCTATGGATAGAGTTGTGCGCAGGAGGATGGATGTGCTGGAAATGAGATGTTTGAGGACAATGTGTGGTGTGAGGTGGTTTGATCGAGTAAGTAACGTAAGGGTAAGAGAGATGTGTGGAAATAAAAAGAGCGTGGTTGAGAGAGCAGAAGAGGGTGTTTTGAAATGGTTTGGGCACATGGAGAGAATGAGTGAGGAAAGATTGACCAAGAGGATATATGTGTCGGAGGTGGAGGGAACGAGGAGAAGAGGGAGACCAAATTGGAGGTGGAAAGATGGAGTGAAAAAGATTTTGTGTGATCGGGGCCTGAACATGCAGGAGGGTGAAAGGAGGGCAAGGAATAGAGTGAATTGGAGCGATGTGGTATACCGGGGTTGACGTGCTGTCAGTGGATTGAATCAAGGCATGTGAAGCGTCCTGGGGTAAACCATGGAAAGCTGTGTAGGTATGTATATTTGCGTGTGTGGACGTATGTATATACATGTGTATGGGGGTGGGTTGGGCCATTTCTTTCGTCTGTTTCCTTGCGCTACCTCGCAAACGCGGGAGACAGCGACAAAGCAAAAAAGAAAAAAAAAATATATATATATATATATATATATATATATATATATATATACATATATATATATATATATATATATATATATATGTAATCAGACTATCTGTTATATGTTCCAAAACCATTCCTATAATTTCAATAGATTTACTTCGGACAAATTCCTTATGTTGGTACCAACCGTCTATGAGTGGTATCAGAACCCAGATGCGTTGATCACTATATTAACTTTTCCACTTGAGAGAGTACAGAAATTGATCCACTCTGTTTTCTTTTTTTTCTTTTTCGCCACAGTGGAGAAAGACATTGGCTGTATAGAATATCATTTCCACAGTGGTGAGAGAAACCCATTCTTCATTGATGTGTTGAGCCCGGGTTAGTAAGGTGAAGCATGCGTTGGTTTGAGTACGGCAGGTCATCAGACTCTCTGGGGGCCTGACTGAAGCTCAACACCCTCACCTTAGAGGACACGGAAGGTAGAACACTCATAACAGGAGTAGACTCACAAGTGCTTTGTTGACGCTCGACGAGGGATGAGCTGATGGAGGTTTGAGTGGCTCGACCCGGGTATGTTCTCTGACACTCCTGGGTCAGCGTAGTTCATGGTCCTTCTCAAGTAGTGCATGACGCAGAACGATCAAATGTTCCGTCCACGAATTAGGCGAGACTTTATTGCGATTTATGACCAATTAAAACTTCGCTAATTTCATCGACACATCAGCATCTGGTGAAATTTATTCTGAAAAGTCGTGCTGCTGCTCTCGTAAATGGAAGACAATTTGTTCGCGACCGCCAGGACAAAAAGTAAACACTTGAAGGTATGGTGGGGGGGGCTCGCCCAACACCAACTGCATCTGACCCTTGTAACTAAGGGTCGAAAGCTATCAAATCAGCCGACAAAGCCAGCCTTAACGGAAGACGTCTGGAAACAGAATCTGAAGCCTAACACTGTCTTGGGGACAGCAGTTAATACGCAGAGTTCCAGGTCTGTTTTTCCCACAGTCTCTGATAACATCGAGTACATAAAGATGCTGGAAGGAGGCAAATGGTAATACTGACGCTGGGGTTGAAAACGTGGCAGGGGAATCAGACTAAAAAGGAAACTGTCTTCTTAAAAAGACTTTTAGGTTCTGATACTCGCCATGGGATTGCAAGAAGACAACTTTAAGACATCAGAGCCATGAAGAGCATATTGATGAAGAGGTTAGGTTAGTGAACGGTGGGGTAACGATACTCAGAGATCAGCCAGAGGATCAGAGCTTAGAGGATCAATATACAGGAATAGTTTTAGATATATCAAACACGGCGATAGGGTGTCTGGTAGATACGTTCAGGATGTCTAAATTTGGGGATGGGAGAGAGAGAGAGAGAGAGAGAGAGAGAGAGAGAGAGAGAGAGAGGAGAGAGAGAGAGAGAGAGAGAGAGTACTGACGGGAGATAGCAGGACACCGAAGTTTGGGACAAGATCGTCAGAGATGATTACAAGACGTGGATGGAGAGACCAGGCGCCAGAGGAGGAGTGAACTGGTCACCAGGGGTAAGAGTGATTTCCAAGTGGAGAGATGATGGAACATGGGAGCTTTTGAATGGTTTGGCAAGGGATGGAATAGATGGGAGAAGGGACTTAAGAATAAAAGAAAAAGGTGCGGACTCTGAAATATATATGTGTGTGTGTCAGTAAAGGATGCATTAAAGAAGAAAACAGAGAGGAATAGTGCGAAATTAAACGATAGCATGAAATTTGTTCCGTATAAAATCTACGTAAGTGAAGTAATCATCACCTCCAGATAGGGAAGACGTCAGTGGTATAGAAACTCTGAACCGACGATGGCGGAAAAAAAATCTTATATAACATTTCCGTTTTAGTTGTACACCATTTGATCCTCCAGTTCACCGTGTTATAGGTGTGTGACCACGGAGGGAGATGTTCTCCTTCGAATACCTCGACCCCCATGGATGGAATCTAAACTTAGTTAAGGGAATGTGAGTGTAGCAGTCAGCGTTTCTGACTGTTACGCATTCACGGGCCGCCAAGGGCCAAGCGCATAGGTTCGAATCCTGGTTGAGGCTGCCGGTCCACACTCAACCCAGCTGTTTGTCCACCCTTAGGGTGTGCTCCCTTTCCACATCCAGGCTCCGCAAAACTTTCCATGGTTTACCCCAGACGCGTCACATGCCTTGGTTCAATCCGTTGACAGCACGTCCACCCCGGTATACCACATCGTTCCGATTCACTCTATTTCTTGCACGCCTTTCACCCTCCCGCATGTTCAGGCCCCGATCGCTCAAAATCTTTTTCACTACATCCTTCCACCTCCAATTTGGACTCCTACTTCTAGGTCCCTCCACCTCTGACACATATATCCTCTTTGTCAATCTTTCCTCACTCATTCTCTCCATCGACCAAATCATTTCAAAACACTCTCTCCTGCTCTCTCAACCACACTCTTTTTATTACTACACATCTCTCTTACCCTTTCATTACTTACTCGACCAAACCGCCTCACATCACATATTGTCCTCAAACATCACATTTCCAAGACTTCCACCCTCCTCCGCACAACCCTATCTATAGCCCACGCCTCGCAACCATATAACATTGTTGGAACCACTATTCCTCCAAACATACACATTTCTGCTTTCCGCGATAATGTTCTCGCCTTCCACACATTATTCAACGCTCCCAGAACTTTTGCCCCCTCCCCCACCCTGTGGCTTACTTCCACTTCCGTGGTTCCATCCCCTGCCAAATCCACTTCCAGACATCTAAATCACTTCACTTCCACCAGTTTTTTCCATTCAAACTTACCTCCCAATTGACTCGTACCTCAACCCTACTGTACCTAACAACCTTGCTCGTATTCACATCTACTCTCAGCTTTCTTCTTTCAAAAACTTTACCAAACTCACTCACCAGTTTCTGCAGTTTTTCACCCGAGTCAACCAACTGCAGATTTACATATATATATATATATATATATATATATATATATATATATATATATATATATATTTCTTTTTTCTTTTTGCTTTGTCGCTGTCTCCCGCGTTCGCGAGGTAGCGCAAGGAAACAGACGAAAGAAATGGCCCAACCCACCCCCATACACATGTATATACATACGTCCACACACGCAAATATACATACCTACACAGCTTTCCATGGTTTACCCCAGACGCTTCACATGCCTTGATTCAATCCACTGACAGCACGTCAGCCCCGGTATACCACATCGCTACAATTCACTCTATTCCTTGCCCTCCTTTCACCCTCCTGCATGTTCAGGCCCCGATCACACAAAATCTTTTTCACTCCATCTTTCCACCTCCAATCTGGTCTCCCTCTTCTCCTCGTTCCCTCCACCTCCGACACATATATCCTCTTGGTCAATCTTTCCTCACTCATTCTCTCCATGTGACCAAACCATTTCAAAACACCCTCTTCTACTCTCTCAACCACGCTCTTTTTATTTCCACACATCTCTCTTACCCTTACGTTACTTACTCGATCAAACCACCTCACACCACACATTGTCCTCAAACATCTCATTTCCAGCACATCCATCCTCCTGCGCACAACTCTATCCATAGTCCACGCCTCGCAACCATACAACATTGTTGGAACCACTATTCCTTCAAACATACCCATTTTTGCTTTCCGAGATAATGTTCTCGACTTCCACACATTCTTCAAGGCTCCCAGAATTTTCGCCCCCTCCCCCACCCTATGATCCACTTCCGCTTCCATGGTTCCATCCGCTGCCAGATCCACTCCCAGATATCTAAAACACTTCACTTCCTCCAGTTTTTCTCCATTCAAACTCACCTCCCAATTGACTTGACCCTCAACCCTACTGTACCTAATAACCTTGCTCTTATTCACATTTACTCTTAACTTTCCCTTCTTTTTTTAACTTTCTAAAATGGGAAACAGAAGAAGGAGTCACGCGGGGAGTGCTCATCCTCCTCGAAGGCTCAGATTGGGGTGCCTAAATGTGTGTGGATGTAACCAAGATGTGAAAAAAGGAGAGATAGGTAGTATGTTTGAGGAAAGGAACCTGGATGTTTTGGCTCTGAGTGAAAGGAAGCTCAAGGGTAAAGGGGAAGAGTGGTTTGGGAATGTCTTGGGAGTAAAGTCAGGGGTTAGTGAGAGGACAAGAGCAATGGAAGGAGTAGCAGTACTCCTGAAACAGGAGTTGTGGGAGTATGTGATAGAATGTAAGAAAGTAAATTCTCGATTAATATGGGTAAAACTGAAAGTTGATGGAGAGAGATGGGTGATTATTGGTGCATATGCACCTGGGCATGAGAAGAAAGATCATGAGAGGCAAGTGTTTTGGGAGCAGTTGAATGAGTGTGTTAGTGGTTTTGATGCACGAGACCGGGTTATAATGATGGGTGATTTGAATGCAAAGGTGAGAAATGTGGCAGTTGAGGGAATAATTGGTATACATGGGGTGTTCAGTGTTGTAAATGGAAATGGTGAAGAGCTTGTAGATTTATGTGCTGAAAAAGGACTGATGATTGGGAATATATATATATATATATATATATATATATATATATATATATATATATATATATATATATATTGGAAAGGACCACAATTTTGCACGTGATCAAGATATTCTTAAGAGTCCACGGTAATATGAATTATATAAATTCTATGGGAATATAGATTACATGGGAGGGTATTCATTGAGAGGGTGAAGGCATGTACAGAGCATCAGATTGGGGAAGAGCAGCGTGGTTTCAGAAGTGGTAGAGGATGTGTGGATCAGGTGTTTGCTTTGAAGAATGTATGTGAGAAATACTTAGAAAAGCAAATGGATTCGTATGTAGCATTTATGGATCTAGAGAAGGCATATGATGGAGTTGATAGAGATGCTCTGTGGAAGGTATTAAGAATATATGGTGTGGGAGGCAAGTTGTTAGAAGCAGTGAAAAGTTTTTATCGAGGATGTAAGGAATGTGTACGTGTAGGAAGAGAGGAAAGTGATTGGTTCTCAGTGAATGTAGGTTTGCGTCAGGGGTGTGTGATGTCTCCATGGTTGTTTAATTTGTTTATGGATGTGGTTGTTAGGGAGATGAATGTAAGAGTTTTGGAAAGAGGGGCAAGCATGCAGCCTGTTGTGAATGAGAGAGCTTGGGAAGTGAGTCAGTTGTTCGCTGATGATACAGCGCTGTTAGCTGATTCATGTGAGAAACTGCAGAAGCTGGTGACTGAGTTTTGGTAAAGTGTGTGAAAGAAGAAAGTTAAGAGTAAATGTGAATAAGAGCAAGGTTATTAGGTACAGTAGGGTTGAGGGTCAAGTCAATTGGGAGGTAAGTTTGAATGGAGAAAAACTGGAGGAAGTAAAGCGTTTTAGACATCTGGGAGTGGATCTGGCAGCGGATGGAACCATGGAAGCGGAAGTGAATCATAGGGTAGGGGAGGGGGCGAAAATTCTGGGGGCCTTGAAGAATGTTTGGAAGTCGAGAACATTATCTAGGAAAGCACAAATGGGTTTGTTTGAAGGAATAGTGGTTCTAACAATGTTGTATGGCTGCGAGGCATGGGCTATGGATAGAGTTGTGCGCAGGAGGGTGGATGTGCTGGAAATGAGATGTTTGAGGACAATATGTGGTGTGAGGTGGTTTGATCGAGTAAGTAATGTAAGGGTGAGAGATGCGTGGAAATAAAAAGAGTGTGGATGAGAGAGCAGAAGAGGGTGTTTTGAAATGGTTTGGTCACATGGAGAGAATGAGTGAGGAAAGATTGACCAAGAGGATATATGTGTCAGAGGTGGAGGGAACGAGGAGAAGTGGGAGACCAAATTGGAGGTGGAAGGATGGAGTGAAAAAGATTTTGAGTGATCGGGGCCTGAACATGCAGGAGGGTGAAAGGCGTGCAAGGAATAGAGTGAATTGGAACGATGTGGTATACCGGGGTGGACGTGCTGTCAATGGATTGAACCAGGGCATATGAAGTGTCTGGGGTAAACCATCGAAAGTTGCGTGGGGCCTGGATGTGGAAAGGAAGCTGTGGTTTCGGTGCATTATTACATGACATCTAGAGACTGAGTGTGAACGAATGTGGCCTTTGTTGTCTTTTCCTAGCGCTATCTCGCACACATGGGGGGGAGGAAGTTGTTATTCCATGTGTGGCGGGGTAGCGATGGGAATAAATAAAGGCAGACAGTATGAATTATGTACATGTGTATACATGTATATGTCTGTGTGTGTATATATATATGAGTACATTGAGATGTATAGGTATGTATATTTGCATGTGTGGATGTGTATGTATATACATGTGTATGTGGGTAGGTTGGGTCAATCTTTTGTCTGTTTTCTTGGGCTACCTCGCTAACGCGGGAGACAGCGACAAAGCAAAAAAAGTAAATAAATATATATATATATATATATATATATATATATATATATATATATATATATATATATATATATATATATACGTATGTGTGTGTGTGTGTGTGTGTGTGTGTGTGTGTGTTTGTGTGTACGTATAGTATGGATTAGGGCCTCAGTCGCCCGTACCGTCTCAGCTAACATAAAAGAAAAATACCCAGACCGATGAATCATGTTTCCAGAGTAACTGGCCCAGAATTTCTTAAGTACCCAAAAAATAGTGAGACTGGAATTATGTTGAAACTCGGCTCGTATCATTCTTGGTGAACATATCTTAAAGCAAATTCACATGTGAAATATTCAAAGGCACATTTCACGCTTAGACGTTAACCGGTTCATGTGATGGGAAGGTAACCATTCCACCCAATCCAGGTGATGGGATGGTAAGAGCTCCACTAAGTCCAGGTAATGGGAGGGTAACCACTCCACCTAGTCCAGATGATGGGAAGGTAACCATTCCACCCAATCCAGGTGATGGGATGGTAAGAGCTCCACTAAGTCCAGGTAATGGGAGGGTAACCACTCCACCTAGTCCAGATGATGGGAAGGTAACCACTCCACCCACTCCAGGTGATTTAAGGGTATCCACTCCACCCACTCCAGGTGATGGAAGGGTAAACACTCCACCTAATCCAGATGATGGGAGGGTATCCACTCCACCCACTCAAAGTGATGGATGGGTCAGCACTCCACCCACTGAAAGTGATGGATGGGTCAGCACTCCACCCACTCCAGGTGATGGGAGGGTACCCAATCCACCTACTCCCGATGATGGTAGGGTATCCATTCCACTGAGTCCAAGTGATGGATGGGAACTACTCCATTCGGTCCAGGTGATGGGACGGCACCCGTTCCATCCAGTCCCGCCGGTCACGTGCAGCTTGCATATTCCCCTGGAACCTTTACTTGCACTCTGCATCTTATGCCTCCTACCTTTTACCTATCCCGTCCTTCATCCCCTCCCTATTCTCTGCCTACCTCACTCTATTCTTTCCCCAGCTTCCTATCCATTAGCCTCGTTCACGTCATCCCACCATCCGTACCACACTTCAGTTGAATTTAGCAAGATCCCTATCCTAAACCAGTGATCCACGTCTTCCTAATCCTCTATCTCTCATGTATCCTCTACCATTCTCCTCTGCACTAGCCTCTGTCCCCATCTAGCCCAGGATCCACATCCCCTCCTCTCCGCCTCAGACCCTCCTGAGCAAGCGGAGGTCCTCTTCCTTCCATGTTATTGAGAGAATAAACTTTGATATCATCTTGAGGAGCTGCTGCTTCCAGGCGGTCGGTCGTCCAGGCCGACCAGCCAGCCATCCAGCACTGCCGGGAAGCCGCCGCATCCAGACAAACCATCCAACAACGGATCCATCTTTCGCGTCGACCGACCAATTCCATCCATTTATTCTTTTGTGAAAATGACCTGCAAATTTGCTCAATAACTTAGAGATCAAAAAGAGTCATTTAACCCAATCCGGATAATTACGTGTCTTTTTTTTTTTACCCCCATTTTTATCTTCCCGGCCAAGGGATCATTACTGATACAATCGTCCATTAAGATGGGCGGTGTGTGTGTGTGTGTGTGTGTGTGTGTGTGTGTGTCGTTGGCATAACCCGCCCTCAGCTACAGCTTCTGCATGTTCGCCTGTCGTACGAGAGCCGTTTAGTAGTTGCTGCCGCTGCTCTTTTTTTTTGCCTGCTTTCGTAACCGGTCTCGGAGATGGCAGGACAGGTACACTTACGCCCTAAGAAGCGCATATTATCCACTGATCTGCAGGGGCAACAGCTCCTTATTACTACTCCGGGAGAGGTGCATGTCATTCTTCTCTATAAACGGGTGTGTCAAATTAATTTCTATATTTTCGCCCTCCGTCCTGAGGAGCAGGATCTTTACGAATACTTGTGGGAGGGATCGGACACAGGATGGAGTACCGGTGGGCAGATTGTGCAAGAGATTAACTTATCAATTTTATACCAGATACTCTTGGGCGATCCTCATCTGCCTTCCCTCAGATATGAGATCATCTTGTCCCCACCCCCATTAATGTGCCAATTTGCATACCAATGAATACCTACATTTCCCAACTGATTCTGAAAGATATTTATATGGTTTCATTAACCATCATAACTCAGACAATTAGTAACAGGAATACTACAGTCAAGTACTAGATTAAGTGGAGTTTTTTAAACCTATTCATCTGTGAGTATTACGGTAATTTCATGGGAATCAAATTGAAATGATTATGCTAATCTACCAGTTGGTAATGACGGGTTCAGCCTGACTTAGGGGCCAGATAACCCGGCAATTAAGAAAAAAATCGTACCTACATCAGTGCCAAACATCTCTGTTCGCTGGGCAGTTTCGTTCTATTCTGTGTATCGTGTGCGTATTTAGCTCGTATCATATTACCCCAGCTCCCGACCACAGTATCAGACCGAGTGCTTAAGGAGGGACTTGATGCATCATCGGTTATGCCTTGAGTTTAGGATCTTCGTTAGAGCGTAGGCCTCCCAGAGTGGAGTGGGTACAACAAACATGGAACGCTCATGTATGTAAGTGCGCAATAGAGTCTTCATCCCTGCGACACGCTCTCAACGTATCTTCCACACGGCTCCTCCAGATCTGCCGGATAACCTTACCATTATCATAACCTGTTAAAGGTTACCTTGGGTGTCCCAAGTCTCTCAGGATAATCTTCATCTTACCAGCGGGGAACACGGGCTTGGGTCTGAGCCGGGGCAACAACAGAGCCACATGCAGCTGGCCTGCCCGTGCTACAGATCTGCCCACCTGAAACACCGGTGTGAGGCGACGCCCTTAGCACACCCACACACACAGACACACACATACACACACATACACACACACACACACACACACACACACACACACACACACACGCATTCATATGTTTTTTTTTGTTTTTTTTTTTTCTTTTTATACTTTGTCGCTGTCTCCCGCGTTTGCGAGGTAGCGCAAGGAAACAGACGAAAGAAATGGCCCCCCCCCCATACACATGTACATACACACGTCCACACACGCAAATATACATACCTACACAGCTTTCCATGGTTTACCCCAGACGCTTCACATGCCTTGATTTACTCCACTGACAGCACGTCAACCCCTGTATACCACATCGCTCCAATTCACTCTATTCCTTGCCCTCCTTACACCCTCCTGCATGTTCAGGCCCCGATCACACAAAATCTTTTTCACTCCATCTTTCCACCTCCAATTTGGTCTCCCTCTTCTCCTCGTTCCCCCCACCTCCGACACATATATCCTCTTGGTCAATCTTTCCTCACTCATTCTCTCCATGTGCCCAAACCATTTCAAAACACCCTCTTCTGCTCTCTCAACCACGCTCTTTTTATTTCCACACATCTCTCTTACCCTTACGTTACTTACTCGATCAAACCACCTCACACCACACATTGTCCTCAAACATCTCATTTCCAGCACATCCATCCTCCTGCGCACAACTCTATCCATAGCCCACGCCTCGCAACCATACAACATTGTTGGAACCACTATTCCTTCGAACATACCCATTTTTGCTTTCCGAGATAATGTTCTCGACTTCCACACATTTTTCAAGGCTCCCAAAATTTTCGCCCCCTCCCCCACCCTATGATCCACTTCCGCTTCCATGGTTCCATCCGCTGACAGATCCACTCCCAGATATCTAAAACACTTCACTTCCTCCAGTTTTTCTCCATTCAAACTCACCTCCCAATTGACTTGACCCTCAACCCTACTGTACCTAATAACCTTGCTCTTATTCACATTTACTCTTAACTTTCTTCTTCCACACACTTTACCAAACTCAGTCACCAGCTTCTGCAGTTTCTCACATGAATCAGCCACCAGCGCTGTATCATCAGCGAACAACAACTGACTCACTTCCCAAGCTCTCTCATCCCCAACAGACTTCATACTTGCCCCTCTTTCCAGGACTCTTGCATTTACCTCCCTAACAACCCCATCCATAAACAAATTAAACAACCATGGAGACATCACACACCCCTGCCGCAAACCTACATTCACTGAGAACCAATCACTTTCCTCTCTTCCTACACGTACACATGCCTTACATCCTCGATAAAAACTTTTCACTGCTTCTAACAACTTGCCTCCCACACCATATATTCTTAATACCTTCCACAGGTATGTAGATATATACATGGGAGCTCCAAATTTTCGACTGTTACTTCAAGCCATTTTCAAGAATACAGAATTCAATATGAACTAGAAATACGGTCCATAGCTTGGAGCTTTTATGTTTATTTTATCAGCGAGATTACTCAGTGCTTTACGTATGTGATCTATTTTAATATATATATATATATATATATATATATATATATATATATATATATTTCATTATTATTATTTTTTTCCTTTATTTTGATTTGTCGCTGTCTCCCGCGTTTGCGAGGTAGCGCAAGGAAACAGACGAAAGAAATGGCCCAACCCACCCCCATACACATGTATATACACACACGTCCACACACGCAAATATACATACCTATACATCTCAATGTACACATATATATATACACACACAGACACATACATATATACCCATGCACACAATTCACACTGTCTGCCTATATATATATATATATATATATATATATATATATATATATATATATATATATATATATATATATAGATCATACTTAACCGCCGTCTCCCGCAGACACACCAACGTCTTTCACACCCACGGTCACACATATAACGGTGCCATAACACCTGTCCACAAATCATTACTCTAACATCCTCACCTACAGTAGCCCTATCCCTGGTCAACCCCTCACGGCATCTATCCATCTCGTCCTCACCTACAATAACCCTCTCTGTGGTTAGTCCCCTCACGGCATCTATCCATATCGTCCTCGTCTACAATAACCCTCCCCCTGGTTAGTCCTCACAGGCATCTATCCATCTCGTCCTCGTCTACAATAATCCCAGCCTTAGACAATCTTCTCACTGCATCTGTCTCTCTCGTCCTCACAACGTCAGCTGCCTCATGCCCTACATAACCATGCTATCTTAAACTATGTCCATCCAAGTGCCATTGTAACTGCCATCACATTACGTATACCCTTTCCACCCTTATTCTTAACTCGAATTATCCTCTTGATTCTATTATCCTCTTGATTCTAGCCATGTATAATTATCTGCTTCTAATCATTGCTTTACCTGTCCTCAGATACATCAACTAGCCATATCCTAAAATACATCCATACATCAAGAAAGGATAAACATACCCTCATACAGACCTCTTCCACACTTAACTCTCGGAAAGTTTGCGGTGCCTCTCCATATATGGTCTCCTTTTTCCGACTCTGTTTACAGCCTCAGCATTCCCAGTACCTAATCCTTATGGAGGTTTTCTCTCCCAAGGATCTTTATCCTCTTTGATTCCACCTCTTCCAGTCCCCTAACATTTGTCCTACTACATTGTGGCAACACATCCCTTTCAGAAGGTTGCATCTTAATTCTAATTGTATTTACTCTCAAGGTCTTCCTCCTACACATATCATCAAAGCTACCCACTGTTCTTTCCCACTAAACTTCAGTTTCAGTGGAAGGAAGAGCATCATCAGCAAACATCAACAATGGTTGACTTACACAGCTGCCCCAGCAGTACACTACAGGCACCCCACCTGCCTCACACCTCACGGTAGCACTCCATACATGCAGTCATGATATACCCATAGTAACCAATACCCTGTACTTACGTCTCTCTCCCTCACTTAGTTATTTCAGACTACTCACTCGTACCAATGTGAAAACTTTTGATATATATATATATATATATATATATATATATATATATATATATACATATATATATATATATATATATATATTATTTATATTTATTTATTTTGCTTTGTTGCTGTCTCCCGCGTTTGCGAGATAGCGCAAGGAAACAGACGATAGAAATGGCCCAACCCACCCCCATACACATGTATATACATACACGTCCACACACGCAAATATACATACCTATACATCTCAATGTACACATATATATACACACACAGACACATACATATATATGCCCATGCACACAATTCACACTGTCTGCCTTTATTCATTCCCATCGCCACCTCGCCACACATGGAATACCATCCCCCTTCCCCCTCATGTGTGCGAGGTAGCGCTAGGGAAAAAAACAACAAAGGCCCCATTCGTTCACACTCAGTCTCTAACTGTCATGCAATAATGCCAGAAATCACAGCTCCCATTCCACATCCAGGCCCCACACAACTTTCCATGGTTTACCCCATGTATATATATATATATATATATATATATATATATATATATATATATATATATATATATATATATACATATTTTTCATACTATTTGCCTTTTCCGCGTTAGCGAGGTAGCGTTAAGAACAGAGGACTGGGCCTTTGAGGGAATATCTTCACCTGGCCCCCTTCTCCGTTCCTTCTTTTGGAAAAAGAGAGGGGAAGATTTCCAGCCACCCGGTCCCTTCCCTTTTAGTCGCCTTCTACGACACGCAGGGAATACGTGGGAAATATTCTTTCTCCCCTATCCCCAAGGATGATATATATATATATATATATATATATATATATATATATATATATATATATATATATATATATATATATATATA
>NC_092280.1:9856300-9903800 GCF_036320965.1 Panulirus ornatus
GTTTCCTTGCCCATGGATCATGCAGTCTAAGAATGGTAGCATGCCATTATTTTAATTTTCTACAGTAAATTTCATGGAAGATACTAGGTTGTTAAGTAAGGGGAGAAAGATTTGTAAATTTTCATTTGTTGGCCAAACACAAAAAACATCATCTACATACCTAAACTTGATTGCATTAAAAGGTAAGATATCCTCTAGTAATTTTGTTTCAAAAAATTCCATACAAAGATTACTTAGTACAGGTGAAAGAGGGTTACCCATTTTTGAGTATAATGATCTCCATTGACTTGAAATACAGTCTTTTGTACACAATTTTATCAGTTCAATGAAAACAGACTTTGAAACAGGTAAATGAATATCATCCAAAATATCAAATTAATATTCTAAAAGGTCATCAACTGGAATTTTAGTGAAAAGTGAGGAAACATCAAAGCTAACAAGTTTGAAATCAAAATTAACATTGATATTGTTAAGCTTGTTGACTAAATCTACCTTGTTCATGATATTAGAATTTGATATCTTACCCACTAAAGGACTTAATAAAGAAACTAACCATTTTGACAATTTATATGTAATGAAGCCTACAGAACTCACTGTAGGTCTTGCTGGAAACTTTTGTTTATGTGTTTTGATAAGTCTATACATATATGGCAATGAAGGGGACGAAGATGACAAACTTTTGATAAGAGAACCATTACCTTTCAACAACAACTTTAGTTCTGTATTGAAATGGGAATTAACCGCTTCTCGGAGATTGTTACTGAGTTTGCAATATGTTGTGTCATCATTTGATAAAAGATCATTCATTTTAGATAGATAATCACTTTTGTCCATAAGCACAACATGTTAAGTCTCATCTGCTTTAGTAATATGTATATCATTGTCTTTTTCTAAGGTGTTAATAGTTCTTAAAAATCTTTTAGGGCAATTAGATTCCACTGGTTTTGACAAACTGGTATACACTAAACCCTTACAGATATCAATTTCATCATTAGATGAATTACTGTATTTCTCTAAATTGCAGAAAGACTTTGTGACATCAACACAGCTGGCTTCCCTGTTACATCACACAAAATTTAATGCATCGCCTAAAGCATGAACAATGTAGATTTAGTTAACAAGCTTAACAAAATTAGTGTTAATTTTGATTTCAAACTTGTTAGATTTGATGTTTCCTCACTTTTCGCAAAAGTTCCAGTTGATGACCTTTTAGAATATTTGTTTGATGATTTGGATGATATTCATTTACCTGATTCAAAGTCTGTTTTCATTGATCTGATAATATTGTGTATAAAAGACTGTGTATTTCAAATCAGTAGAGATTATTATGCTCAACAATTTGGTATGGCTATGAGCAACCCTCTTTCACTGCACCAAGTAATTCTTATATGGAATTTTTTTAAACAAAATTACTAGAGGATGTCTTACCTTCTAATGCAATTTGGTTTAGGTATGTAGATGATGTTCTTTGTGTTTGGTCAACAAATGAAAATTTACGTTTATTTCTCCCCTTACTTAACAATTTAGTACCTTCCATCAAATTTTCTGTAGAAAATGAAAATAGTGGTGTGCTACCTATTTTTAGATTACATGATCCATAGGCAAGGAAACAAGTTTAAGTTTAGCATATACAGAAAACCTACCAATGTATGCTTATATATCCATTATTATTCATCTTAACATGACTGAGTTAAAGTATTATCATTTCAATCTATGTTCCTTAGAGCATTACGTATTTGCAGTCCAGAGTATACTGATGATCAGTTTGAGAAGATATTTTCTATTGGATCAAAGTTTAAGTACCCTAGATCTTTCATTGATTAATTCCCTTAGATTAGCAAAGAAATCATTTTATAGAGTTGAACCCAAACCTCCCTTTGACACCAAGAATCTTTTAGTTCTCCCTTTTGATAAATATCTTACTCTACTTCCCATGTTGCTTAAATCCTTTAATGAAAATGTTGCCTTCACCAACAATGATACTATAAAGAATATCTTAATCAGGAACTCACCAGTGAATTCTCATGGTTGCATCGATAAAGTGCTATTTAGAAATTGTAATAAGTTTTATGTTGGGCAGACTGGCAAGGATCTTTCTGTTAGACTTGAGCAACATAAATATAGTATAAGAACGGGGCAAGAATCAAATTCCTTGTTTATTCACATTAAAAACTATGATCATTGTATTGACTGGAGTAATGCCATCTCAGGTATTAACTCTAACTCCAGTACCACGAGAAATATCACTGAATCTTCTATTATCAAATACACAGAGAATTATAATCTTAGTATTAGTGAAAGTCTATACAAATTGGATAACTTTATTGTTGATAAAATTTCTCCACATAATAGGTTTATGATACGCTTGTTGTCTGTCTTGGACAACCGCATGTTTACCAAATGGCGTCCTAGCTACGTCTCTTCGTTGTATATCAACTGACTGTTATATTTCTCTCTTGTGTCTCCTCTGATGATGTGATTATTTCACGAAAGCGCACTTGGGAACTTATCGTGTTTCATTTTCCCCGTGGACTCATAGGAATATACCTGATCACGCGTAAAATTGTGGTCCTTTCCAATATATATATATATATGTATATATATATGTATATATATATATATATATATATATATATATATATATATATATATATATATATATATATTTTTTTTTTTTTTCTTTTTTTTTTTTTGCTTTGTCGCTGTCTCCCGCGTTTGCGAGGTAGCGCAAGGAAACAGACGAAAGAAATGGCCCAACCCACCCCCATACACATGTATATACATACGTCCACACACGCAAATATACATACCTACACAGCTTTCCATGGTTTACCCCAGACGCCTCACATGCCTTGATTCAATCCACTGACAGCACGTCAACCCCGTTATACCACATCGCTCCAATTCACTCTATTCCTTGCCCTCCTTTCACCCTCCTGCATGTTCAGGCCCCGATCACACAAAATCTTTTTCACTCCATCTTTCCACCTCCAATTTGGTCTCCCTCTTCTCCTCGTTCCCTCCACCTCCGACACATATATTCTCTTGGTCAATCTTTCCTCACTCATTCTCTCCATGTGCCCGAACCATTTCAAAACACCCTCTTCTGCTCTCAACCACGCTCTTTTTATTTCCACACATCTCTCTTACCCTTACGTTACTTACTCGATCAAACCACCTCACACCACATATTGTCCTCAAACATCTCATTTCCAGCACATCCATCCTCCTGCGCACAACTCTATCCATAGCCCACGTCTCGCAACCATACAACATTGTTGGAACCACTATTCCTTCAAACATACCTATTTTTGCTTTCCGAGATAATGTTCTCGACTTCCACACATTCTTCAAGGCTCCCAGAATTTTCGCCCCCTCCCCCACCCTATGATCCACTTCCGCTTCCATGTTTCCATCCGCTGCTAGATCCACTCCCAGATATCTAAAACACTTCACTTCCTCCAGTTTTTCTCCATTCAAACTCACCTCCCAATATATATATATATATATATATATATATATATATATACATATGTATGTATGTATAGATAGATAGATTGACAAATAGACGAATAGATAATCCTGGGTCAATTCTGCTCGAGGGTGCAACGCGAGTGAAACGACACCTTTGCTGAGTGTGTTACCGGGAGTACGGTATCATCACAGAACTCCTCAATCCAAAGGAGTCTATATTTCCCTACTGCTGTAAGTAGCGCAACTTTGGGTTGCTGGAGGCTTTGCAAAGGTCCTGGGTAACACCAGAACCCCTGCACAAAAATTGGTCCTAGAGTGTGTGTGTGTGTGTGTGTGTGTGTGTTTGTCTGTGTAATCATAGATTAACTTATTTTGGATGTCTTTTCTCTCTGTGATAACTAGCTAAAATAGATGAGTGAATAGATAAACAGATAAATGAATAGATATGGTGAAGGAAAACGAAAACGATATGATGAAGTTTTGATTTTTCTTGTACTCGTCGAGTGTTGACATACGAACCTGCAGGAGAGGTACGTCTGGTGACGCGTGGGTTGACACCACAACCTGCAGGAGAGGTACATCTGGTAACGTGTGGGTTGACACCACAACCTGCAGGAGAGGTACGTCTGGTGACGTGTGGGTTGACACCACAACCTGCAGGAGAGGTACGTCTGGTAACGTGTGGGTTGACACCATAACCTGCAGGAGAGGTACGTCTGGTGACGTGTGGGTTGACACCATAACCTGCAGGAGAGGTACGTCTGGTGACGTGTGGGTTGACACAACAACCTGCAGGAGAGGTACGTCTGGTGACGTGTGGGTTGACACCACAACCTGCAGGAGAGGTACGTCTGGTAACGTGTGGGTTGACACCACAACCTGCAGGAGAGGTACGTCTGGTAACGTGTGGGTTGACACCACAACCTGCAGGAGAGGTACGTCTGGTGACGTGTGGGTTGACACCACAACCTGCAGGAGAGGTACGTCTGGTGACGCGTGGGTTGACACCACAACCTGCAGGAGAGGTACGTCTGGTGACGTGTGGGTTGACATCACAATCTGCAGGAGAGGTACGTCTGGTGACGTGTGGGTTGACATCACAATCTGCAGGAGAGGTACTTCTGGTGACGTGTGGGTTGACACCACAACCTGCAGGGAAGGTACGTCTGGTGACGTGTGGGTTGACACCACAACCTGCAGGAGAGGTACGTCTGGTGACGCGTGGGTTGACACCACAACCTGCAGGAGAGGTACGTCTGGTGACGTGTGGGTGGACACCATAACCTGCAGGAGAGGTACGTCTGGTGACGTGTGGGTGGACACCACAACCTGCAGGAGAGGTACGTCTGGTGACGTGTGGGTGGACACCACAACCTGCAGGAGAGGTACGTCTGGTAACGTGTGGGTTGACACCACAACCTGCAGGAGAGGTACGTCTGGTGACGCAGACATCAGCTACGTTTGTGGTGACGCGGACGTCCTGAGGGTCAAGTACACTCGTGAGGAGGATACAAGGATAAAGAAGCAGAGGGGAAGAGAGAAGGAGAAATAATGATGGTAAATAGGAAGAGGTCTGAATGCAAGAGAAACAGCTAGATACATACAAGAATAAGGACTTAAATTGACGTGATGTTACGAATGTTTGAAAAAGAAAATGAAAAATAATCGCAAAAATCACTCGAAAAATTCATGGGTCTCCTTTAGCACATTACAGTCTGTATGCCCATCCGTACCTGCAACCCTCCCGACATAACTCCCTCATTAAACCGCTTCATTAAACCTAAACCAGGACCCGAACACGTACAGATGCCTCGATAACAAGGGTTTAATTCGCTTCATTAATCAATGAGAGAATTATGACGCGATAAAACTTTATAGGTCCGTAAAGTGGCTGGAATACCGGCGGAAAACACAAGCGTCTCCGGGGATTTTTAGCCCCGCTGATGGTGTGGGGTTGTAGATGCTTGTGGTTGTGGTTATGTAGGGGGCTGGAGAGTTACGCTTGGATACATATGTAGACGTTGTGGGTAGAGTTTGGAGGAGAGTTACATTAACAGCGTGGTAGAAAGTAGGTGTTGCTATAAGTGTAGATGCAGGCGAGGTGTATGTGTATCTACACACACGAGAAGTAATAAAGTGTACGCGCTGGTGCAGGGGACGAGTAGGTGTATATCTATACAGGTGTCGAAACTGGCGAGTGGAGGTGTGTCAATACGTCTGCCAGTGGTTCGTCTCGTTCCTCCGCGGGAAACCTCCAGTCACAACACAAACTTCACCTGAACTTTCAACACAGACGAGAGGTTTGCCGTCCTATGTACACCAACACCGCACGAATGATGTGTATGTACTGCCACTAGTAATGAAGTGTATGTACTGCCACTAGTAATGAAGCGTATGTACTGCCACTAGTAATGAAGTGTATGTACTGCCACTAGTAATGAAGTGTATGTACTGCCACTAGTAATGAAGTGTATGTACTGCCACTAGTAATGATGTGTATGCAGTGCTGCCTCTATACAGAGGTAGTGAAGGTTGGAATACCTGGAACTCTAAGTTGTAAAGGGTCACTCCGTCTCAGTTCTGTGGTTCTTATTGAAACCCCGGGACCCTTGAAAACACCTGTACAGTCCATGAACAAGACTGTACGACCCATGAACACGACGGTACAATCCTAGAGCACGATTGTAAAACCACTGAGAACGACGGTACAGTCTTTAAGTACGACGGAACGACTTCAACACGACTATATGACCCATGAACACGACGTACGACCCTTGTGTACAATGGCCTGACTTTAGAGTTAACTTTGAGATCAGGACGAAGACCAGGTCATCATACACGTGAGTCGTACCGTCCTACGTATGCGGCTAATTCTGGAGAGAACATCTCCCTCACACTTGACGTAACCAACAAACCGGACCTCAGAAAGCCAAATCATTGCACATATTTCCCTCAGTCTCCTTAAATATCTCGAACTTGACATCAAGCAATGGAGGATGATTATTCCCAAATGATATCGTGATGATTATTTCCTTATCTGGATCATTTGAGACTGCAGGAGACCAGAAAGGTCTACAGTGCACGGTTATAAAAGACCTGGAGGATGTAAGAGGCGTATGGATTAGCAGTGATGAACATGGCTCAGGGAGCTGGTATTCACTCCTGATGATACATTAAGATCTCTCTGTTTTCTAATGTTCGTAACCACATACTGACCAAAGCTGTACCCTTTATAAAGTCATGGGATCTGCCTCTTAAAACTGTCGTGTTGTTGGGCTGGGAGGGACGAGTAGAAGCCGGGTGGTCTCCCTGTTCCCTAGCCCGCCTCCCTCCTGCCAGCCAACATCTCACCAGCTGTTCCTCCTCCTCCTCCCACGTGCCCTGCCTACCAGCCAACATCTCATCCAACATCTCACCAACTGTTCGTCCTCCTCCCACGTGTCCTGCCTGCCAGCCAACATCACACCAGCTGTTCCCCCTCTTCGTTCTCCTGTGTCTCGCCTGCCAGCCAACATCTCAAGCAACATCTCACCAACTAACTGTTCCTCCTTCTCCCACGTGACCCACCTGCCAAACAACACCTTGCCATGTCCTGGAGTTATAATGACACCTGTGTTGACTGTTGGTAATGGGATGCTGTTTGTTAGACTGTGCACTAAGGTAAAGTATTCGGTTGGTATAAGTTTTATGAGGTGGGTTTCATGACTTATATGGAACCTGAGATGACTCAGTGCAAGAAACGCTAACACTTAAAAAAGATATACGTTTTTGTGTCGTATTGTTAGGACAATATCTATCCTGTATTTTTTTTCCTCAATAAAATCAAGTGTTCACAGTTTTGTAATATCTAAAATCTGGTTTGAAAATGATACTCAGTTGTTCATTCATCAACGTTTAGGTTTAACAGAATAACTGAACCGTTGTATTAGATGAACATACTTATGCAGAATATGATCAAAAAGCATAATGCTGTATTAGTGGTACTGATGCTTTGGCATCAAATGCTGGCTACATTATGCGCTTCAATGGTGTTGTGGTTAGCTTTGCCGCCTACTAATCCATGGTCCTCGAGTTCGATTGCCAGCAAGGACAGGCGACGCACAACTCGCCCAGCTGTTCATCCTTCCTTTGAATGGTAGAAAGATGGATGTCAACTTCAGCTGGGTTGAAATATATCACAGATATGACAGACCTAGGCGACCCACACCTCGTAACTCTTGCTCGAGTTAACTGAGTTCTTACGAGCTGTCGGCTAACGAAACTTGTCGCATGTGTGGCGCTTTATCCAAACCGAGGGTGGAACACACTGAGCTACCACGCGGAGGAAGGATGAACAGCTGGGTGAACTGTGGGCCAGCTTGAGTGCTGGAATTGATGTTCATATCAGTACGACCCATACATTCTGAGCTGTGGTCCATACGGTTACTGAGTCACTCACTTTAACCTTTGCTTTAGTGTGGGAGTTGATATTCACATGAGCACGACCCATACAATGTGCTTTATCATCCTGTATAATGATCCTACAAGATGGTCAATCTTTCCTCAGGTCTGTCTGTGTGCTGGGGGCGTCGTGTGTACAAAGCTTCATGGTTACGAGGACATAAGGTAAGTATACAGTGGTTCCCTTCAGTGCTCTTCAGAAGCCAGCATCTACGTCCTGTAGATGTATATATTGGGATAAAAAAAGTATCTTACCACTTTTTGTGTGATAGAATATGACACCACGGGCGAAGGGTATTGGTAAATGCCCTATAGTCTGGTCCCACATTGGTGGCCCTACGTTCATAATATTGCTATTTATCGCTTTCGATTGTTCGCCACATTTTCAGCAATTTGCCGTGATAAACGTAATGTTGACTCCATATTTTGATAAAAATAATCAGCAAGTGGGGCTGCCCAGATAATTAGGAAATTTATTTTACGTTCACTCTTTACCAATCCTTCCGAAGCAACACGAGACGGATTGATCATTTCGAAATTCATCGGTCACATCAGAGCAGCAGCAACCTGCCAACTCCCGTAGTCGTACATTACTCAAAGGTCACAACTGGGAATGTGTAAAAGACTTCGAGTCTTGAACGATTTCCAAGACTATTCACACACCAAGGAAGGTACACACACACACACACACACACACACACACACACACACACACACACACATACCTACACACACACACACACACACACACACACACACACACAGACGCACACACGTAACACTGTCACTGATAATTGTATTCTTTATCCTCTTCAATGTGCGTGAGATAAGATCAAGCACATTTTCGGTAATGTGTCATTCAGGAGAAAGTTACATTGGATCGTAATCTACACGTTCTCCTTCACGAGCTACGAGCCTTCCGGGGAAGATGGCGCTAGTGGTAACTTTTGACAACTGTTAAAAAAAACCCGCTGGTAATCTGGGGTACTTACACTTCCCACATACATCCTTCCTTGGGCTAACTTTGCTTTACATCATCTCGAACACCAACATCTTGATAGATGCAGTCAATGTGTCTGTGTTTATTTAAATGATTTTCTTCTAGTTCGTGTTGAGACAGTGTTAGCTCAGTGTTACGTCTTATAAGCGATGACTGATATCCCCAAGGCAGTTTTTTTCGTGATTGTTATGTCACGAAAAACTGCATACGTATATACCGTAAACGAACGATGGCAGACAGCCCTAAAGCATTTACATCTGTCGTGCTGTTAACGAAGTAGTGTTAACATTCAGTTGCTGTTACAGTGCAGATCACAAGTCTGTGTCACAAGGAACAGCAAATGGAGGCCAGGAATCCAAGTGATGTCCATGTGGATAAAGTTGTACTGAGAGGGTTGGGTGACCATGATGGTGTAAGCAATTTCTCGTTGGAATTAATGACATGTTTTGACGGTCGCGTTCGCAGACTCACTCAGGGTGCAAGTGGGTGGCGTTGATTCCACTTTGTTTATCCTCATCTTTCTCTCAACTGTGATTCTAATGAAAGTTATTGATAATATAGCTGAATGGTTAGGTTTTCTATAGATCATGTACGTTATACTTTTTACAAACGCATATCAAAGAGATGTTTATTCCTTTTCACATTGTCATTCATCTTTTTATACATATTTGCCATTTCCCGTGTTAGCAAAGTAGCGTTAAGAACAGAGGACTAAGCCTTAGAGGGAATATCCTCACTTGGCCCCCTTCTCTACTCCTTTTTTTGGAAAAGTAAAAACGAGAGGGGAGGATTTCCAGCCCCCTGCTCCCTCCCCTTTTAGTCGGCTTCTACGACACGCGGGGAATACGAGGGAAGAATTCTTTCTACCCTAACTCTATCACATAGACATATATACCTTTTCAGAAATATTGAATTTCAGGATCATTTTGGGGAAAAGAAGCGTTATTTGTACATAAGTTAGAACGTTTTTTCATCGGAAACGATGTAATTGTTTGGCGTTAGCGTGAAGCACATCCCACCGAGACATGAGAATGTTAAGAGATGGGACAACACGAGATCGAAACTCTCTCCCCGTAACACACTCGTCATACCTATGTAAGAGAAAGGAGATCGGGAACTAGCGCTGAGCTGCAGACCAGTCTCCCTGACGAGCGTAGACTAAGGCTTCAGAATACAGATGGATGAATTCCTGCAAAGGATAATTTACCTAAATGAGAGACAGCAGGGTTCTTAGGGAAAGGAGGTCGTGTGAAACGAACCCATTAGATTTCTGCGTGAGAGTGAGCTCTGTCATGGCAAAAGAGAAAGCTCGGTGAATTGTTTTTATTAGGACTGCTAGAAAGCATTTAGCAATATACTGCATGTGAGGCTGGTTAAGAAGGTAAACCACCAGGTCGAGATAAGTACGACAGTTTCCATGGAAAAAAGATTACTTTATTGAATTGGAACAAAGGACGCGTGTCAGAGGAGCCTTCTCGAAATGGTCTGAGATCAACAGTGGAGTGCCACAGGGTTTAGGCCTAGAACTATTGTTCTTTTAATCTTTGTAAACTACTTACCAAAATCATTGGACTCCTGTCCAAATGTTTGCGGATGATACCAAGTTCATGAAGGAAGTAAAGCGTAAGAAGAAATGCATCAATTTACAAGGGGACCTAAACAAACTCCAAATCGGTCTGGAACATCGTTGATCAAATTCAAGCCGAGTCAATGCAGAGTGATGAGGATGGTGCACGGTTAAAGGAAACCTCGATACGGTTGTACTCCACCAGGACATAAGCTGCAGAAATTGACTTAAGAGTCGACATTATACCTAACCGGCCTTAAGAGCCTATCTTAGAGGAAATGCAAAGTGACAACACTGTCTGGTGGCAAATACTAAGATTTCATTCAAGTACACAAATAAGAAAATATCCAGCAAACTGCTTATATCTTACATTAGACCCAAAACTAGAAAATGCGGCTCAAACCTGGTCACCGCACTTCAAGAAGCACAAAGAACTAATAGAGAAGGTTCCACAGGAGAGCACCGAAGATAATGCCGGAATTAAGAGAGCTGAGTAATAGTGGTTAGAAGGTAGAGGTCATAATTTGCATACCACTGAGGAGAGAAGAATGAGGGGTGATTTGATCAAACTTTTAACCTGTTTGATGACGTCAACAGAGAGTAATTGTAAGACAGGTGCAATTATAGAGCAACCAGACGACATAACACGACATTAAGCAAGAAACTTGTTAGAAAAGATGTCATGAGGTATTTTTGTAATGCGAGAATGATTGATGAATGAAAGAGAGGAATGAAATTGTGGATGCAGACAGCACACAGAGGTTAGAATTGATGTTATGACGATATGAAAAGGTCGAGAGATGAGGCCCAACGAGCGAGCAACTCCCTCCCTATTGTACCTACACAGAGTTAATCACATGTGAACAAACGACTCATGATCTTACTGTCCTGTGCATTTTTTTATTTGAAACGAATACAGAGAGAGAGAGAGAGAGAGAGAGAGAGAGAGAGAGAGAGAGAGAGAGAGATAGAGAGAGAGAGAGCGTAAAGGATAAGGACAGACAGACGGAGAGAAGAGGTAAAAAGACAGACTTATGGACGGACAGTGACGGCGGGCGGGGCCCGATCTCTGGGCAGTGCTTAATGGAGCAGAAACCTGGTAGTCACCCACCAGGATCTGGTCTGCCTCAGGGCGGAGGGAGTACGCTGCCTCTCCACTTGAGGAGAACGTCATTTGTCATCTCCATTCTGTCCCTGGAGGCGAAGACTAAGATGATTTGGCCGCCTTGATATTTTCTCGTGAAACGGGAGGGACTACCAGTTACCCTCCAGTGCATGCAAGGTTGAGGCTTCGTCAGGCTAGATCTGGTCTTGAGGATCGAGACGCAGACGCTCACCTGACATGGAGACTGGTCTGTTGATCTGATCCCCTGAAGATGGACCACCATTTAACGTTAACGAGGGAAGCGTAGGGAAGACCCGTCTGATGATTTGGACCTAAGACGCACCAGCTACAACACAGGAGAAGTTCTATGGATCGAGTAGTAGTTACATGATAATGATAATAATGATAATGAATAATGATAATAATGCTAATAACAATGCTTATAACAATGATGATAATAATAATAATAATAATAATAATAATAATAATAATAATGATAATAATAATAATAGTAATAATAATGATAATAATAATAATAATAATAATAATAATAATAATAATAATAATAATAATGATAATACCATGATAATGATAATGATAATGATAATGATAGTAATAATAATAACAATGGTAGCAACGATAATGATAAATATGATAATCAAAGTAGTAGGAATAACAATGATAATGATATACAAATAATAACCAAAGTAAATGTAATAATGATAACAATAAACGTAATGATAATCATAATGATAATAGATGTAATGATAATCATAATGATGATTATCATAATAAAATCAGCAGCTATAGGCTGCTCTCCATCTATAGCCTACCAGTTGAAGATGTCTTCTGGGAAAACACTTCCCAAAGGGTCTGTACATCTCACACTATACGTACACTTGGGTCGTGTTCACACACAAAATGGACATCAATCAATTCAGATCATGTGGACAAATACCTTGATAGTGGTCATCGACCTAGCCTTAGTAAACCATTATGTCAAAATTTACCATCACAACATTGAAAAGTCTACCCAAAAAATCTTGTGTATACTGATAGATGAACTTACGATAAAATGGCCGACACTCAGACAGACTGAGCGAGATGAGACGATCACATGACCAGAGAAAAAACAGATTGACAAAGTTAAGGAACATAAAGAATATATATATATATATATATATATATATATATATATATATATATATATATATATATATATATATTATTTGTTTATTCATTTTGCTTTGTCGCTGTCTCCCGCGTCAGCGAGGTAGCGCAAGCAAACAAACAAAAGAATGGCCCAACCTGCCCACATACACATGTATATACATACATGTCCACCCATGCACAATATACATACCTATACATCTCAATGTACACATATATATATACACACACAGACATATACATATATACACATGTACATAATTCATACTGTCTGCCTTCATTTGTTCCCATCGCCACCTCGCCACACATGGAATAACAACCCCCTCCCCCCTCATGTGTGCGAGGTAGTGCTAGGAAAAACACCAAATAACCCATTCGTTCACACTCAGTCTCTAGGTGTCATGTAATAATGCACCGAAACCACAGCTCCCCTTCCACATCCAGGCCCCACACACTTTGCATGGTTTACCCCAGACGTTTCACATGCCCTGGTTCAATCCATTGACAGCACGTCGACCCCGGTATATCACATCGATCCAATTCACTCTATTCCTTGCACGCCTTTCACCCTCCTGCATGTTCAGGCCCAGATCACTCAAAATCTTTTTCAATCCATCTTTCCACCTCCAATTTGGTCTCCCACTTCTCCTCGTTCCCTCCACCTCTGATACATATATCCTCTTGGTCAATCTTTCCCCGCTCATTCTCTCCATGTGACCAAACCATTTCAAAACACCCTCTTCTGCTCTCTCAACCAAACTCTTTTTATTTCCACACATCTGTCTCACCCTTACATTACTTACTCGATCAAACCACCTCACACCACATATTGTCCTTAAACATCTCATTTCCAGCACATCCACCCTCCTGCGCACAACTCTATCCATAGCCCACGCCTCGCAACCATACAACATTGTTGGAACCACTATTCCTTCAAACATACCCATTTTTGCTTTCCGAGATATTGTTCTCGACTTCCTAACATTCTTCAAGGCTCCCAGAATTTTCGCCCCCCCCCCACCCTATGATTCACTTCCGCTTCCATGGTTCCATCCGCTGCCAGATCCACTCCCTGATATCTAACACACCTCACTTCCTCCAGCTTTTCTCCATTCAAACTTACCTCCCAATTGACTTGACCCTCAACCCTCAACCCTAACCTTGCTCTTATTTACATTTACTCTTAACTTTCTTCTTTCACACACTTTACCAAACTCAGTCACCAGCTTCTGCAGTTTCTTACATGAATCAGCCACCAGCGCTATATCATCAGCGAACAACAACTGACTCACTTCCCAAGCTCTCTCATCCACAACAGACTGCATACTTGCCCCTCTTTCCAAGACTCTTGCATTCACCTCCCTAGCAACCCCATCCATAAACAAATTAAACGACCATGGAGACATCACACACCCCTGCCGCAAACCTATATTCACTGAGAACCAATCACTTTCCTCTCTTCCTACACGAACACATGCCTTACTTCCTCGATAAAAACTTTTCACTGCTTCTAACAACTTGCCTCCCACACCATATATTCTTAATACCTTCCACAGAGCATCTCTATCAACTCTATCATATGCCTTCTCCAGATCCATAAATGCTACATACAAATCCATTTGCATTTCTAAGTATTTCTCGCATACATTCTTCAAAGCAAACACCTGATCCACACATCCTCTACCACTTCTGAAGCCACACTGCTCTTCCCCAATCTGACGCTCTGTACATGCCTTCATCCTCTCAATCAATACCCTCCCATATAATTTCTCAGGAATACTCAACAAACTTATACCTCTGTAATTTGAGCACTCACTCTTATCCCCTTTGCCTTTGTACAGTGGCACTATGCAAGCATTCCGCCAATCCTCAGGCACCTCACCATGAATCATACATACATTAAATAACCTTACCAACCAGTCAACAATACAGTCACCCCCTTTTTTAATAAATTCCACTGCAATGACATCCAAACCTGCTGCTTTGCCGGCTTTCATCTTCCGTAAAGCTTTTACTACCTCTTCTCTATTTACCAAATCATTTTCCCTAAACCTCTCACTTTGAACACCACCTCGACCAAGACACCCCACATCTGCCACTCTATCATCAAACACATTCAATAAACCTTCAAAATACTCACTCCATCTCCTCACATCACCACCACTTGTTATCACCTCCCCCTTTGCCCCTTTCACTGAAGTTCCCATTTGCTCCCTTGTCTTACGTACTTTATTTACCTCCTTCCAAAACATCTTTTTATTCACCCTGAAATTTAATGATACTCTCTCATCCCAACTCTCATTTGCCCTCTTTTTCACCTCTTGCACCTTTCTCTTGACCTCCTGTCTCTTTCTTTCATACATCTCCCACTCATTTGCATTTTTTCCCTGCAAAAATCGTTCAAATGCCTCTCTCTTCTCTTTCACTAATAATCTTACTTCTTCATCCCACAACTCACTACCTTTTCTAATCAACCCACCTCCCACGCTTCTCATGCCACAAGCATCTTTTGCGCAAGCCATCACTGCTTCCCTAAATACACCCCATTCCTCCCTCACTCCCCTTGTACATATACATATATATATATATATATATATATATATATATATATATATATATATATATATATATATATATATATATATGCACACCATGCTCAAATTACAGAGGTATAAGTTTGTTGAGTATTCCTGGCAAATTATATGGGAGGGTATTGATTGAGAGGGTGAAGGCATGTACAGAGCATCAGATTGGGGAAGAGCAGTGTGTTTTCAGAAGTGGTAGAGGATGTGTGGATCAGGTGTTTGCTTTGAAGAATGTATGTGAGAAATACTTAGAAAAGCAAATGGATTTGTATGTAGCATTTATGGATCTGGAGAAGGCATATGATAGAGTTGATAGAGATTCTCTCTGGAAGGTATTAAGAATATATGGTGTGGGAGGAAAGTTGTTAGAAGCAGTGAAAAGTTTTTATCGAGGATGTAAGGCATGTGTACGTGTAGGAAGAGAGGAAAGTGATTGGTTCTCAGTGAATGTAGGTTTGCTGCAGGGGTGTGTGATGTCTCCATGGTTGTTTAATTTGTTTATGGATGGGGTTGTTAGGGAGGTGAATGCAAGAGTTTTGGAAAGAGGGGCAAGGATGAAGTCTGTTGGGGATGAGAGAGCTTGGGAAGTGAGTCAGTTGTTGTTCGCTGATGATACAGCGCTGGTGGCTGATTCATATGAGAAACTGCAGAAGCTGGTGACTGAGTTTGGTAAAGTGTGTGAAAGAAGAAAGTTAAGAGTAAATGTGAATAAGAGCAAGGTTATTAGGCACAGTAGGGTTGTGGGTCAATTCAATTGGGAGGTGAGTTTGAATGGAGAAAAACTGGAGGAAGTGAAGTGTTTTAGATATCTGGGAGTGGATCTGGCAGCGGATGGAACCATGGAAGCGGAAGTGGATCATAGGGTGGGGGAGGGGGCGAAAATTCTGGGAGCCTTGAAGAATGTGTGGAAGTCGAGAACATTATCTCGGAAAGCAAAAATGGGTATGTTTGAAGGAATAGTGGTTCCAACAATGTTGTATGGTTGCGAGGCGTGGACTATGGATAGAGTTGTGCGCAGGAGGATGGATTTGCTGTAAATGAGATGTTTGAGGACAATGTGTGGTGTGAGGTGGTTTGATCGAGTAAGTAACGTAAGGGTAAGAGAGATGTGTGGAAGTAAAAAGAGTTTGGTTGAGAGAGCAGAAGAGGGTGTTTTGAAATGGTTTGGTCACATGGAGAGAATGAGTGAGGAAAGATTGACCAAGAGGATATATGTGTCGGAGGTGGAGGGAACGAGGAGAAGAGGGAGACCAAATTGGAGGTGGAGAGATGGAGTGAAAAAGATTTTGTGTGATCGGGGCCTGAACATGCAGGAGGGTGAAAGGAGGGCAAAGAATAGAGTGAATTGGAGCGATGTGGTATACCGGGGTTGACGTGCTGTCAGTGGATTGAATCAAGGCATGTGTATGGGGGTGGGTTGGGCCATTTCTTTCGTCTGTTTCCTTGTGCTACCTCGCAAACGCGGGAGACAGCGACAAAGCAAAAAAAAAAAAAAAATATATATATATATATATATATATATATATATATATATATATATATATATATATTGTTAGAAGCAGTGAAAAGTTTTTATCGAGGATGTAAGGCATGTGTGCGTGTAGGAAGAGAGGAAAGTGATTGGTTCTCAGTGAATGTAGGTTTGCGGCAGGGGTGTGTGATGTCTCCATGGTTGTTTAATTTGTTTATGGATGGGGTTATTAGGGAGTTGAATGCAAGAGTTTTGGAAAGAGGGGCAAGTATGAAGTCTGTTGGGGATGAGAGAGCTTGGGAAGTGAGTCAGTTGTTGTTCGCTGATGATATAGCGCTGGTGGCTGATTCATGTGAGAAACTGCAGAAGCTGGTGACTGAGTTTGGTAAAGTGTGTGAAAGAAGAAAGTTAAGAGTAAATGATAATAAGAGCAAGGTTATTAGGTACAGTAGGGTTGAGGGTCAAGTCAATTGGGAGGTGAGTTTGAATGGAGAAAAACTGGAGGAAGTGAAGTGTTTTAGATATCTGGGAGTGGATCTGGCAGCGGATGGAACCATGGAAGCGGAAGTGGATCATAGGGTGGGGGAGGGGGCGAAAATTCTGGGAGCCTTGAAGAATGTGTGGAAGTCGAGAACATTATCTCGGAAAGCAAAAATGGGTATGTTTGAAGGAATAGTGGTTCCAACAATGTTGTATGGTTGCGAGGCGTGGACTATGGATAGAGTTGTGCGCAGGAGGATGGATGTGCTGGAAATGAGATGTTTGAGGACAATGTGTGGTGTGAGGTGGTTTGATCGAGTAAGTAACGTAAGGGTAAGAGAGATGTGTGGAAATAAAAAGAGCGTGGTTGAGAGAGCAGAAGAGGGTGTTTTGAAATGGTTTGGTCACATGGAGAGAATGAGTGAGGAAAGATTGAGCAAGAGGATATATGTGTAGGAGGTGGAGGGATCGAGGAGAAGAGGGAGACCAAATTGGAGGTGGAAAGATGGAGTGAAAAAGATTTTGTGTGATCGGGCCTGAACATGCAGGAGGGTGAATTGAGGGCAAGGAATAGAGTGAATTGGAGCGATGTGGTATAACGGGGTTGACGTGCTGTCAGTGGATTGAATCAAGGCATGTGAAGCGTCTGGGGTAAACCATGGAAAGCTGTGTATGTATGTATATTTGCGTGTGTGGACGTATGTATATACATGTGTATGGGGGTGGGTTGGGCCATTTCTTTCGTCTGTTTCCTTGCCTTACCTCGCAAACGCGGGAGACAGCGACAAAGCAAAAAAAAAAAAAAAAATTTTATATATATATATATATATATATATATATATATATATATATATATATATATATATATATATTATCCCTGGGGATAGGGGAAAAAGAATTCTTCCCACGTATTCCCTGTGTGTCGTAGAAGGCGACTAAAACGGGAGGGAGCGGGGGGCTGGAAATCCTTCCCTCTCGTTTTTTTAAATTTTCCAAAAGGGGAGCAGAGAAGAAGGCCAAGTCAGAATATTCCCTTAAAGGCTCAGTCCTCTGTTCTTAGCGCCACCTCGCTAATGCGGGAAATGGCAAATAGTATGAAAAAGAAAGAAAAAAAAAATATATTTATATATATATATATATATATATATATATATATATATATATATATATATGTGTATGAACATATGTGATTACTATTTGTGTTTACGGGGAGAGAATCTTACCCCGTGTTATCCCGTCTCTTAACCTTGTATGTGTGTACCATGTCTTTACTCCTGTGAATGTCCACACACACACACACACACACACACACACCTAGCTTATGGCAGGTACCCATTCTATCAACCAGCCCATAGGTGATGATGATCAGTTTGGTGGTACTGTGGACCAGGTGCCGTAACCAGGATTCAAACTTATGCTGTTTTGATCAGGCCACCCGTACATACCTGACGGTCAATAACGCTATCCTGGTGTGTGTGTGTGTGTGTGTGTATGTGTGTGTGTGTGTGTGTGTGTGCGTGTGCGTGACGCAGAAACAGACACGCCTCTCTACATGAAAACGTTACCTCATCCTTCTCCTCAACATGCACACTAGACATTCAACATTGATCCCCACCATTCCGCCTTGTGTTGTCCAGACGTGGCGTCCTCCACTCACCACCTCTGTTAAGCATCGCGAGGAGTTAATTAGTCACGAAAGACTTGCGATAATCGAATATTAAAATCCCCGCCTAACCCCGGAGGTCGGGGGTGGAGGTGGGTTGGGATGTGGGCATGGGGCTGTGAACAGAGACGCACTCATGTGGGATATCCCACGAAAGATGCAGATAAGCAGATTGTTATTATCTTAACATGTGTAAGCCAACACAAAATATTAACTTATGGTCGAAAAATCGTTCCAAGTTGCGTGATGAGGCTTAGCCTCATTGAATATACGAGAATATATATATACATATATATATTTTTCTTTCTTTTTTTTCTTTCAAACTATTCGCCATTTCCCGCGTTAGCGAGGTAGCGTTAAGAACAGAGCACTGGGCCTTCGAGGGAATATCCTGACCTGGCCCCCTTCTCTGTTCCTTCTTTTGGAAAAAAAGAAAAAAAGGGAAAAAATAAAGAGGGGAGGATTTTCAGCCCCCCCGCTCCCTCCCCTTTTAGTCGCCTTCTACGACACGCAGGGAATACGTGGGAAGTATTCTTTCTCCCCTATCTCCAGGGGTAATTTGTATATATTTCTTTTTTTTAATTTTCCAAAAGAAGGAACAGAGAAGGGGGCCAGGTGAAGATATTCCCTCAAAGGCCCAGTCCTCTGATCTTAACGCTACCTCGCTATCGCGGGAAATGGCGATTAGCATAAAAAAAATATATATATATATGTATATATATATATATATATATATATATATATATATATATATATATATATATATATATATATATATACATGTATATATATATATATATATATATATATATATATGTATATATATATATATATATATATATATATATATATATATATATATATATAAAATTGAGGGAGCGGGGGGCTGGAAATCCTCCCCTCTCAATTTTTTTAATTTTCCAAAAGAAGGAACAGAGAAGGGGGCCAGGTGAAGATATTCCCTCAATGGCCCAGTCCTCAGTTCTTAACGCTACCTCGCTAACGCGGGAAATGGCGAATAGTTTGAAAAAAGAAAAAAAAAAAAATATATATATATATATATATATATATATATATATATATATATATATATATATATATATATATATATATATATATATATATATATATATATGTATATATATATATATATATATATATAGAAAAGCAAATGGATTTGTATGTAGCATTTATGGATCTGGAGAAGGCATATGATAGAGTTGATAGAGATGCTCTGTGGAAGGTATTAAGAATATATGGTGTGGGAGGAGAGTTGTTAGAAGCAGTGAAAAGTTTTTATCGAGGATGTAAGGCATGTGTACGTGTAGGAAGAGAGGAAAGTGATTGGTTCTCAGTGAATGTAGGTTTGCTGCAGGGGTGTGTGATGTCTCCATGGTTGTTTAATTTGTTTATGGATGGGGTTGTTAGGGAGGTAAATGCAAGAGTTTTGGAAAGAGGGGCAAGTATGAAGTCTGTTAGGGATGAGAGAGCTTGGGAAGTGAGTCAGTTGTTGTTCGCTGATGATACAGCGCTGGTGGCTGATTCATGTGAGAAACTGCAGAAGCTGGTGACTGAGTTTGGTAAAGTGTGTGGAAGAAGAAAGTTAAGAGTAAATGTGAATAAGAGCAAGGTTATTAGGTACAGTAGGGTTGAGGGTCAAGTCAACTGGGAGGTGAGTTTGAATGGAGAAAAACTGGAGGAAGTGAAGTGTTTTAGATATCTGGGAGTGGATCTGGCAGCGGATGGAACCATGGAAGCGGAAGTGGATCATATGGTGGGGGAGGGGGCGAGAATTCTGGGGGCCTTGAAGAATGTGTGGAAGTCGAGAACATTATCTCGGAAAGCAAAAATGGGTATGTTTGAAGGAATAGTGGTTCCAACAATGTTGTATGGTTGCGAGGCGTGGGCTATGGATAGAGTTGTGCGCAGGAGGATGGATGTGCTGGAAATGAGATGTTTGAGGACAATGTGTGGTGTGAGGTGGTTTGATCGAGTGAGTAACGTAAGGGTAAGAGAGATGTGTGGAAATAAAAAGAGCGTGGTTCAGAGAGCAGAAGAGGGTGTTTTGAAGTGGTTTGGGCACATGGAGAGAATGAGTGAGGAAAGATTGACCAAGAGGATATATGTGTCGGAGGTGGAGGGAACGAGGAGAAGAGGGAGACCAAATTGGAGGTGGAAAGATGGAGTGAAAAAGATTTTGTGTGATCGGGGCCTGAACATGCAGGAGGGTGAAAGGAGGGCAGGGAATAGAGTGAATTGGAGCGATGTGGTATACCGGGGTTGACGTGCTGTCAGTGGATTGAATCAAGGCATGTGAAGCGTCTGGGGTAAACCATGGAAAGCTGTGTAGGTATGTATATTTGCGTGTGTGGACGTATGTATATACTTGTGTATGGGGGGGGGGTTGGGCCATTTCTTTCGTCTGTTTCCTTGCGCTACCTCGCAAACGCGGGAGACAGCGACAAAGTATAATAATAAATAAAATATATATATATATATATATATATATATATATATATATATATATATATATATATATATATATGTGTGTGTGTGTATGTGTGTGTATGTGTGTGTGTGTGTGTGTGTGTGTGTGTGTGTGTGTGTGTGTGTGTATGTGTGTGTGTGTGTGTGTAGATGAGTGGATGGGCCATTCTTAGTCTGTTTCCCGATGCTACCTCGCTGACGCGGGAAACAGCGATTAAGTATAATATAGTATAGTAATATACATCAGAATCAATGGAAACCCCTATTTGTAACCCATGATTCAAAGGACAATAATGCAAACAGAAGAACAACGAGTTACCAGCACCTGCCTCTCTCGCTGTTGGAGGCTACACTCGAGTGTTTTACCGACTGACGTTCACTGCGATGTCTTGCACCTGCCTTACGTTCATGACAGACACATTGTATTACGTCTTGTCTTGTACGACGTACGCTGAGAAATCCCATTCTCCGGAGTGAAAAGAACGTATCCATATTTCATTATATTACATAAGTATCAGACCAAAAGACAGAGCTAAGCTTGTCTCGCTCTCTATAAGGAATTAGGAACCACCAAGGCTGTGTTGTGAACACGATCAAAGGGGATCTAAGAGAGCTTTTATGGTAGAAAATCCTATGTCGCTGTATGCTTAGGGATTCCCGATGTGAGGTACCATGAGAACGGTGTGTCATGAGATCTTATGCAAATGTGTTTTTGGAGGACATTGTAAAAGGAAGATTGTGAGGGATACCATGAGAACGCTGTGTTATGGGCTGAGAATGCCGTGTTATGTGATGTAGTGAGAACGCTGTGTTATGGGATGAGAAAGCTATGTTATGCGATGCAATGAGAACGCTATTTCAAGGGATGAGAACACCATCTCATGCGATGCAGTAAGAACGCTGTGATATGAGAATTTACCATATGAACGCTTTGTTAATGAGTGATCATCTTTTAGAATAGTCAAAAGAACGCTATGTTATGGAGAACAAAAAGAAAACATGTCATAGTGTGCTATATGCTGGAACACTATGTTATGATATGCAAGGAAAACGACATGCTATGATGTGCCAAGAGAACGCCATGCTATGATATGCAAGAAGAACACCGTACCATGTTGTTCTAGAGCAACGCTAAGCTGTGATATACAGGGAGAACGCTGTGTTATGATAAGGAAGGAGAACACCATACAGTGAAATGATAGAATAATACTGAGCTGTGATATGGTATGAGAAAGCCATGCTATGATATGCTTGGACAACGCCCTACTATGATATGCAAATAAAATGTCATGCTATGATATGCTAGGACAACGCTAAGCTGTGATCTGCTATGAGAGCACTTGGACAATGCTACGATATGATATGCTATAGTAACGACATACTATGATGTACTAGAACACAGTGCTATGATATACTAGGAGAACGCTACACTGTGAGATTCTGATGGAACTCTTTTTGAAGATAGGAACCTGAGAGATGTTCATTGTTAATCAAAAGCCTTGACCATGAGGTTTTCTATGAATGTGAACTATGCTATGAAGTGCTATACGGGGTGCTATACGGTATGTGATCGTTTGAGAATATCTGTGCTCTTGTGAGTATTTTTGTGGTTATGGGCCTCTATGTCTGTGTGTTTTGTGTGTGTGTGTGTGTGTGTGTGTGTGTGTGTGTGTGTGTGTGTGTGTGTGTGTGTGTGTATCACTACATCTTCATACACTACAGGGAGGGAGGTTCGCCTTTCTTTTGTTCTCATACAATCTCAATTTCTTTCCCCAGCTTCTGTACATTCCTCATTACTTCACTTTCCTGGTTCCACTGGTCCACCGTAGTGTCACACGAGAACAATTTCTTCAAGTCTTTTCTGGTTCGTTTCTCGTTCAGAGTACCATTCGATCAAGCTCCCATGAACTGGTTTGAACAGACGGTGACATACCGGTGTAGAAATCTGAAATTTGTAATCATACCAACGCTCTCTCTCTCTCTCTCTCTCTCTCTCTCTCTCTCTCTCTCTCTCTCTCTTTCTCTCTCTCTCTCTCTCTTTCAGATCTGCTATGTCGCCCCAAGTGAGGTGACCCGGCTGGTAACATTGTACGCCAACATGGGCCTAATATATGCTGTCAGTATTCTGTCTGAACACCTTATCCAGGGAGTTGACACCGAGAAGTAAATGATTTACGCCTTTAACTCTCCTCCTAATGTGGTGTTCTGGTGACAGGCTGAATACTGTGCCATCCCTCAAGTCCCTTTCACATGCAGATCCCTGTAATTTGTCTCCTGGAAGATGATAGTAGGATCTGTAATTACCTGGCTGTAACTACCTATGTGTATTGTTCGGGAAGGGGAAGACCTAACCTCGTGAGGCTCCCAATCTCTTGAACTTTCTCTGGTACCAAAGAAGCTTTTTCAAACTTCATGTCCATAATCACAGTTTCTCCAGATAGTTTATACCATTTGTCAACAACTCGTCTACTATAAAAGTACTTCTTGACATCTTTCTTAACATTTTATTAATTTGCTCTCGTGTTCTGGAGTCTGGTTGCTTTATCTTTGCGTCTTTCGAAGGAATGTGCGCTGTTAACGTCATGAAACCAGTTTAAAACCTCAAATGTTATGGTGAAGTCATACTTAAGTCTCATCTCTTCCTTGATGAACAGCGTTATTGGCCCCTAACCGCTCAGTTACAGTAATCGCTCTTAACTTTGCTACCATCTTTGTCGCCTTCCTCTGGACCTTCTCTATGAGTTCTTAGTGCGTCATCATGTGCGATGGCCAAACTTGAGGAGCATAATCTGCTTTTAGGCTAATGTAATTTATGAACAATTTGCTGAATCTATGAATCCTTACCTATGTACCTGGATGCGGTTCTGATATGTACCAGAGGACAGTTTATCTCCTTTGCTTTTCTCACATAGGTGGAACTTTGGCGTCAGGTTAGGTACAGTGTCGACTCGCAAGTTCCCTTATCACACAGATTCCATCAGCTTAATTTTTTGCTACATAATTTGATAATACTCCTATCAAGGCAATATTTTTTTCAGTGGTTCATCCACAATAGTCGCATTTACTATGGTTGAATTTTGTTAAATCATGTATCAGACTAACTTTCGAATTTGTCAGGTTTCCCTTATATGTTACAGCAGTCCTCCCCGTCTCCGAGTTTATATATATATATATATATATATATATATATATATATATATATATATATATATATATATATATATATATATATATATATATGTATATATATGTATATATATATATATATATATGTATATATATATATATATATATATATATATATATATATATATATATATATATATATATATATATTATACTTTGTCGCTGTCTCCCGCGTTTGCGAGGTAGCGCAAGGAAACAGACGAAAGAAATGGCCCAACCCCCCCCCATACACATGTATATACATACGTCCACACACGCAAATATACATACCTACACAGCTTTCCATGATTTACCCCAGACGCTTCACATGCCTTGATTCAATCCACTGACAGCACGTCAACCCCGGTATACCACATCGCTCCAATTCACTCTATTCCTTGCCCTCCTTTCACCCTCCTGCATGTTCAGGCCCCGATCACACAAAATCTTTTTCACTCCATCTTTCCACCTCCAATTTGGTCTCCCTATTCTCCTCGTTCCCTCCACCTCCGACACATATATCCTCTTGGTCAATCTTTCCTCACTCATTCTCTCCATGTGCCCAAACCACTTCAAAACACCCTCTTCTGCTCTCTCAACCACGCTCTTTTTATTTCCACACATCTCTCTTACCCTTACGTTACTCACTCGATCAAACCACCTCACACCACACATTGTCCTCAAACATCTCATTTCCAGCACATCCATCCTCCTGCGCACAACTCTATCCATAGCCCACGCCTCGCAACCATACAACATTGTTGGAACCACTATTCCTTCAAACATACCCATTTTTGCTTTCCGAGATAATGTTCTCGACTTCCACTCATTCTTCAAGGCCCCCAGAATTTTCGCCCCCTCCCCCACCCTATGATCCACTTCCGCTTCCATGGTTCCATCCGCTGACAGATCCACTCCCAGATATCTAAAACACTTCACTTCCTCCAGTTTTTCTCCATTCAAACTCACCTCCCAATTGACTTGACCCTCAACCCTACTGTACCTAATAACCTTGCTCTTATTCACATTTACTCTTAACTTTCTTCTTTCACACACTTTACCAAACTCAGTCACCAGCTTCTGCAGTTTCTCACATGAATCAGCCACCAGCGCTGTATCATCAGCGAACAACAACTGACTCACTTCCCAAGCTCTCTCATCCCCAACAGACTTCATACTTGCCCCTCTTTCCAAAACTCTTGCATTTACCTCCCTAACAACCCCATCCATAAACAAATTAAACAACCATGGAGACATCACACACCCCTGCCGCAAACCTACATTCCCTGAGAACCAATCACTTTCCTCTCTTCCTACACGTACACATGCCTTACATCCTCGATAAAAACTTTTCACTGCTTCTAACAACTTGCCTCCCACACCATATATTCTTAATACCTTCCACAGAGCATCTCTATCAACTCTATCATATGCCTTCTCCAGATCCATAAATGCTACATACAAATCCATTTGCTTTTCTAAGTATTTCTCACATACATTCTTCAAAGCAAACACCTGATCCACACATCCTCTAACACTTCTGAAACCACACTGCTCTTCCCCAATCTGATGCTCTGTACATGCCTTCACCCTCTCAATCAATACCCTCCCATATAATTTACCAGGAATACTCAACAAACTTATACCTCTGTAATTTGAGCACTCACTCTTATCCCCTTTGCCTTTGTACAATGGCACTATGCACGCATTCCGCCAATCCTCAGGCACCTCACCATGAGTCATACATACATTAAATAACCTCACCAACCAGTCAACAATACAGTCACCCCCTTCTTTAATAAATTCCACTGCAATACCATCCAAACCTACTGCCTTGCCGGCTTTCATCTTCCGCAAAGCTTTCACTACCTCTTCTCTGTTTACCAAATCATTTTCCCTAACCCTCTCACTTTATATATATATATATATATATATATATATATATATATATATATATATATATATATATATATATATATATATATATATACATATATATATATATATATATATATATATATATATATATATATATATATATATATATATATATATATATATCATAATATGTATATAATAATATATATATATATATATATATATATGTATATATATATATATATATATATATATATATATATATATATATATATATATATATATATATATATATATGTATATATACATATATGTATATATATGTATATATATATATATATATATATATATATATATATATATATATATATATATATATATATATATATGTACATATATATATATATATATATATATATATATATATATATATATATATATATATATATATATATATATATATATATATATATATATATTTTTTTTTTTTTCTTTTTTTTTTTTACACTATTCGCCATTTCCCGCGATAGCGAGGTAGCGTTAAGAACAGAGGACTGAGCCTTTGAGGGAATATCCTCACTTGGCCCCCTTCTCTGTTCCTTCTTTTGGAAAATTAAAAACGATAGGGGAGGATTTCCAGCCCCCCGCTCCCTTCCCTTTTAGTCGCCTTTTACGACATGCAGGGAATACGTGAGAAGTATTCTTTCTCCCCTATCCCTCTCTTCTGAAAAAAATAAATGCATAAAAACAAGTACAAATACCATATGCTTCAAGTCCATATTGTCATTTCAAAAGTAATGAACCATTTCATTAGCTCCGAGTGCAGAATACATCTTACCCAATTTTTTATATGAATTTATCTATGATGAATCTATGATGAAATAATATCTTCATTCTCCATTCAAATACATTAACTGTAAAGCATGTTTTACATTAATTTAGTTATAAAGTGTTATAATTTGTCATTAACATGCCAAAATGCTGGGCTAATACAGAGTACAGTGCTCCTTGCTCAAATTCAAAAGAAAGCTGTCCTTACATATATATATATATATATATATATATATATATATATATATATATATATATATATATATCTTTTTCTTTTTCTTTCATACTATTCGCCATTTCCCGCGTTAGCGAGGTAGCGTTAAGAACAAAGGACTGGGCCTTTGAGGGAAAATCCTCACCTGGCCCTCTTCTCTGTTCCTTCTTTTGGAAAATTAAAAAAAAAAAAAGAGAGGGGAGGATATATATATATATATATATATATATATATATATATATATATATATATATATATATATATATATATTCTTTCTTTTAAACTATTCGCCATTTCCCGCGTTAGCGAGGTAGCGTTAAGAACAGAGGACTGGGCCTTTGTGGAATATCCTCACCTGGATCCCCTCTGTTCCTCATTTCGGGAATAAAGAAAAAATGTAGCGCTAGGAAAAAACAACACTGAGTCTCTAGCTGTCACTGTGTAATGCACTGAAACTACAGATCCCTTTCCAAATTCAGGCCCAACAAAACTTTCCATGGTTTAACCTAGACGCTTCATATGCCCTGGGTCAATCCATTGACAGCTCGTCGACCCCGGTATACCACATCGTTCCAATTCACTCTATTCCTTGCACGCCTCCTGTGTGTTCAGGCCCCGATCGCTTAAAATCTTCTTCACCACATCCTTCCACCTCCAATTTTGTATCCCACTTCTCCTCGTTCCCTCCACCTCTGACAATCTTTCCTCACTCATTCTCTCCATGTGACCAAACCATTTCAATACACCCTTTTCTGCTCTCTCAGCGAAACTTTTTACTTCCACACATCTCTTTCACCTTTTCATTACTTACTCGATCAAACCACCTCACACCACATATTGTCTTCAAACATATCATTTCCAACACATCCACCGTCCTCCGCAAAACCCTGTCTATGACCCACTCCTCGCAACCATATAACATTGTTGAAACTATTATTCCTTCAAACATACCCATTTTTGCTCTCCGAGATAATGTTCTCCTTCCACACATTCTTCAACGCTCCGATAACATTTGCCCCTCTCCCCCCCTGTAACTCACTTCCGCTTCCATAGATCCACCCGCTGCCAAATCCACTCCCAGATATCTAAAACACTTCACTTCCGCCAGTTTTTCTCCATTCAACTTACCTCCCAATTTACTTGTCCCTCAACCCTACTGTACCTAATAACCTTGCTCTTATTCACATTTGCTCTCAGCTTTCTTCATTCACACACTTTACCAAACTCAGTCACCAGCTTCTGCAGTTTCTCACCCGAATCAGCCACCAGCGCCCTATCATCCCCGAACAACAAATGACACTTCCCAAGCCCTCTCCTCCACAAGAGACTGCATACTTGCCCCTCTCCCCAAAACTCTTTCATTCACCTCCCTAACAACCCCATTCATAAACAAATTAAACAAATTCATTGAGAACCAGTCACTTTCCTCTCCTCCTACTCGTACACATGCCTTACATCCTTGATGAAAACTTTTCACTACTTCTAGCAGCTTACCTCCCACACCATATACTCTTAATACCTTCCACAGAATATTTCTATCAACTCTGTCATATGCCTTCTCCAGACCCATAAATGCTGCATACAAGTCCATCTCTTTTTTTTAAGTATTTTTCACATACATTCTTCAAAGCAAACACCTGATCCACGCATCTTCTACCACTTCTGAAACCACACTGCTCTTCCTCGATCTGATGCTCTGTACATGCCTTTACCCTCTCAATCAATACCCTCCCGTATAATTTCTCAGGAATACTTAACAAACTTATACCTCTGTAATATGAACGCTCACTCTTATCCAATTTGCCTTTGTACAATGGCACTATGCATGCATTCCGCCAATCCTCAGGCACTTCACCAGGAACCATACATACACTGAATATCCTCACCAACCAGTCAACAACACTGTCACCCCCTTTTCTAATAAATTCCTTTGCAATACCATCCAAACCCACCGCCTTGCTGGCTTTATTCATCCTCGAAGCTTTCACTACCTCTTCTCTGTTTACCAAACCATATTCCCTGACCCTCTCACTTCGCACACCCTCGGCAAAAACACTCCATATTTGTCACTCTATCATCACATACCTTCAAAACCCTTCAAAATACTCACTCCATCTTCTTACCTCACCACTGCTTGTTATTACCTCCCCATTAGTCCCCTTTACCGATGTTCCCAGTTGTTCTCTTGTCTTACGCACTTTCTTTACCTCCGGAAACATCTTCCCTTTCTCCCTATAATTCAATGATACTCTCTCACCCCAGCTCTCATTTGCCCATTTTTTCACCTCTTCCACCTTTCTCTTGACCTTCTGCCTCTTTCTTTTATACATCTCCCAGTCATTCGCAGTTTCCATGCAAAAATCGTCCAAATGCCTCTCTCTTCTCTTTCATTAACAATCCTACTTCTTCATCCCACCACTCACAATCCTTTCTAATCCGCCCACCTCCCACCTTTCTCGTGCCACAAGCATCTTTTGCGCAAGACATCACTGCTTCCCTAAACACATCCCATCCCCCCCGCCCCCCCACTCCCCTTACGTCATTTGCACTCACCTTTTTCCATTCTGCACTCAATCTCTCCAGTTACTTCCTCACACAAGTCTCCTTTCCAAGCTCAATTACTCCCAACACTCTCTTCACCCCAACATTCTCTCTTCTCTTCTGAAAACTTCTACAAATCTTCACCTTCGCCTCCACAAGATAATGATCAGACATCCCTCTCAGCACATTAACATCCAAAAGTCTCTCTTTCACGCGCCAATCAGTTAACACGTAATCCAATAACGTTCTCTGGCGATTTTTCCTACTTACATACGTATACTTATGTACATCTTACTTTTTAAACCAGGTATTCCAAATCACCAGTCCTTTCTCAGCACAGAAATTTACAAGCTCTTCACCATTTCCATTTAAAACACTGAACATATATATATATATATATATATATATATATATATATATATATATATAAATATATATATATATATATATATATATATATATATATATATATATATATATATATATATATACATATATATATATAAATATATATATATAAATATATATATATATATATATATATATATATATATATATATATATATATATATATATATATATATATATATATATATATTCCTATGAGTCCACGGGGAAAATGAGACACAAAAAGTTCCCAAATGCACTTTCGTGTAATAATCACATCATCAGGGGAGATAAAAGAGAGAAATATAACAGTCAGTTGATGTAATAATGAACCGAAACCACAGCTTCCTTTCCACAATAAGACCCCACAGAACTTTCTATGGTTTACCCCAGACGCTTCACATGCTCTGGTTCAATCCATTGACAATACGTCGACCCCGGTGTACCACATCGTTCCAGTTCACTCTATTCCTTGCACGCCTTTCATCCTCCTGCATGTTCAGGCCCCGATCACTTAAAATCTTTTTAACTCCATCTTTCCATCTCCAATTTGGTCTCCCACTTCCCCTCATTCCCTCCACCTCTGACACAGATATTCTCTTGGTCAATCTTTCCTCACTCATTCTCTCCATGTGACCAAACCATTTCAAAACACCCTCTTCTGCTCTCTCAACCACACTCTTTTTATTACCACACATCTCTCTTACCCTATAATTACTTACACGATCAAACCACCTCACACCACAAATTGTCCTCAAACATCTCATTTCCAGCATATCCATCCTCCTCCGCACAACTCTCTGCATAGCCCACGCTTCGCAACCATATAATATTGTTGGAACCACTATTCCTTCAAAAATACCCATTTTTGCTTTCCGAGATAATGTTCTCGACTTCCACTCATTCTTCAACGCTCCCAGAACTTTCGCCCCCTCCCCCACCCTATGATTCACTTTTGCTTCCATGGTTTCATCCACTGCCAAATACACTCCCAGATATCTAAAATACTTCATTTCCTCCAGTTTTTCTCCATTCAAACTTACCTCCCAGTTGACTTGTCCCTCAACCCCAAAGTACCTGATAACCTTGCTCTTATTCACATTTACTCTTAACTTTCTTCTTTCACACACTTTACCAAACTCAGTCACCAGCTTCTGCAGTTTCTCACATGAATCAGCCACCAGCGGTGTATCATCAGCGAACAACAACTGACTCACTTCCCAAGCTCTCTCCTCCACAAGAGACTGCATACATGCCCCTCTTTCCAAAACTCTTCCATTCACCTCCCTAATAACCCCATCCATAAACAAATTAAACAACCATGGAGACATCGCACACCCCTGCCGCAAACCTACATTCAATGAGAACCAATCATTTTCCTCTCTTCCTACACGTACACATGCCTTACATCATCGATAGAAACTTTTCACTGCTTCTAACAACTTGCCACCCACACCATGTATTCTTGATACATTTCGTAAAGCATCTCTATCAACTCTATCATATACCTTCTTCAGATCCATAAATGCCACATACAAATCCATTTGCTTTTCTAAGTATTTCTCACATATATTCTTCAAAGCAAACACCTGATCCACAAAACCTCGACCACTTCTGAAACCATAATGCTATTCCCCAATCTGATGCTCTATACATGCTTTCACCCTCTCAATGAATAACCCCCCATATAATTTCCCAGGAATAATCAATAAACTTATACCTCTGTAACTTGAGCACTCACTTTTATCCCCTTTGCCTTTGTACAATGGCTCTATGCAAGCATTCCGCCAATCCTCACGCACCTCACCATGAGTAATACATACATTAAATAACCATACTAACCAGTCAATAATACAGTCATCTCCTTTTTTAATAAATTCCACTGCAATGCCATCGAAACCCGCTGCCTTTTCGGCTTTCATCTTCCGCAAAGCTTTTACCACCTCTTCTCTGTTTACCAAATCATTTTCCCTAACCCTCTCACCTTGCACACCACCTCGACCAAAACACCCTATATCTGCCACTCTATCATCAAACACATTCAACAAACCTTCTTAATGCTCACTACATATCCGCTCACATCACCACTACTTGTTATCACCTCCCCACTAGTTCCCTTCAATGAAGTTCCCATTTGTTCCTTTGCCTAACGCAATTTATTTAACTTCTTCCAAAACATCTTTTTATTCTCCCTAAAATTTAATGATTCTCTCTCACCCCAACTCTCATTTGCCCTCTTTTTCACCTCTTGCACCTTTCCCTTGACCTCCTGCCTCTTTCTTTTATACATCTCCCACTCATTTGCATTATGTCCAAATGCCTCTCTCTTCTCTTTCACTAACACTATTACTTCTTCATCCCACCACTCACTACCTTTTCTAATCTGCCCACCTCCCACGCTTCTCATGCCACAAGCATCTTTTGTGCAAGCCATCACTGCTTCCCTAAATACATCCCATTCCTCTCCCACTCCCCTTACATCCTTTGTTCTCACCTTTCTTCTTTTTGTACTTAGTCTCTCCTGGTACTTCCTCACACAAGTGTACTTCCCACGGTCACTTACTCTCACCACTCTTTTCATCCCAACATTCTCTCTTCTTTTCTGAAAACCTCTACAAATCTTCACCTTCGCCTCCACAAGATCATGATCAGACATCCCTCAGTTGCACCTCTCAGCATATTGATATCCAAAAGTCTGTCTTATGAGCGCCTATCAATTAACACGTAATCCAATAACGCTCTCTGGCCATCTCTCTTACTTACATACCTATACTTGTGTATATCTCTATTTTTAAACCAGGTATTCCCAATCACCAGTCCTTTTTCAGCACAGAAATGTACAAGCTCTTCACCATTTACATCTACAACACCGAACACCCCATGTACACCAATTATTCCCTAAACTGACACATTACTCACCTTTGCATTTAAATCACCTATCACTATAACAAGGTTTCGTGCATCAAAACTACTAACACACTCATTCAGCTGCTCCCGAAACACTTGCCACTCATGATCTTTCTTCTCATGCCCAGGTGCATATGCACCAATAATCACCCATCTCTCTCCATCCAATTTCAATTTTACCCATATCAATCTAGAGTTTACTTTCTTACACTCTATCACATACCCCCCACCATTTCTCTTTCAGAATTAGTGCTACTCCTTCCCTTGCTCTTGTCCTCTCACTAACCCCTGACTTTACTCCCAAGACATTCACAAACCACTTTTCCCCTTTACCCATGAGCTTCGTCTCACTCAGAGCCAAAACATCCAGTTTCCTTTCCTCAAACATACAACCTATCTCTCCTTTTTTCTCATCTTGGTTACATCCACACACATTTAGACACCCTAATCTGAACCTTCGAGGAGGATGAGCACTCCCCGCGTGGCTCCTTCTTCTGTTTCCCCTTTTAGAAAGTTAAAATACAAGGAGGGGAGGGTTTCCAGCCTCCCGCTGCCGTCCCCTGTAGTCGCCTTCTACGACACGTGAGGAATGCGTGGGAAGTATTCTTTCTCCCTATCCCAATGGATATATATATATATATATATATTTTTCTTTCTTTCTTTCAAACTATTCGCCATTTCCCGCATTAGCGAGGTAGCGTTAAGAACAGAGGACTGGGCCTTTGAGGGAATACCCTCACCTGGCCCAATTCTCTGTTCCTTCTTTTAAAAAAAAAAAAAAAAAAAAAAAAAAACGAGAGGGGAGGATTTCCAGCCCCCCGCTCCCTCCCCTTTTAGTCGCCTTCTACGACACGCAGGGAATACGTGGGAAGTATTCTTAATCCCCTATCCCCAGGGATAATATATATATATATATATATATATATATATATATATATATATATATATATATATATATATATATATATATATACCTATATATATATATATATATATATATATATATATATATATATATATATATATATATATATATATATAAGGTGTAAGGCATGTGTACGTGTAGGAAGAGAGGAAAGTGATTGGTTCTCAGTGAATGTAGGTTTGCGACAGGGGTGTGTGATGTCTCCATGGTTGTTTAATTTGTTTATGGATGGGGTTGTTAGGGAGGTAAATGCAAGAGTTTTGGAAAGAGGGGCAAGTATGAAGTCTGCTGGGGATGAGAGAGCTTGGGAAGTGAGTCAGTTGTTGTTCGCTGATGACACAGCGCTGGTGGCTGATTCATGTGTGAAACTGCAGAAGCTGGTGACTGAGTTTGGTAAAGTGTGTGGAAGAAGAAAGTTAAGAGTAAATGTGAATAAGAGCAAGGTTATTAGGTACAGTAGGGTTGAGGGTCAAGTCAATTGGGAGGTGAATTTGAATGGAGAAAAACTGGAGGAAGTGAAGTGTTTTAGATATCTGGGAGTGGATCTGGCAGCGGATGGAACCATGGAAGCGGAAGTGGATCATAGGGTGGGGGAGGGGGCGAGAATTCTGGGGGCCTTGAAGAATGTGTGGAAGTCGAGAACATTATCTCGGAAAGCAAAAATGGGTATGTTTGAAGGAATAGTGGTTCCAACAATGTTGTATGGTTGCGAGGCGTGGGCTATGGATAGAGTTGTGCGCAGGAGGATGGATGTGCTGGAAATGAGATGTTTGAGGACAATGTGTGGTGTGAGGTGGTTTGATCGAGTGAGTAACGTAAGGGTAAGAGAGATGTGTGGAAATAAAAAGAGCGTGGTTGAGAGAGCAGAAGAGGGTGTTTTGAAGTGGTTTGGGCACATGGAGAGGATGAGTGAGGAAAGATTGACCAAGAGGATATATGTGTCGGAGGTGGAGGGAACAAGGAGAAGAGAGAGACCAAATTGGAGGTGGAAAGATGGAGTGAAAAAGATTTTGTGTGATCGGGGCCTGAACATGCAGGAGGGTGAAAGGAAGGCAAGGAATAGAGTGAATTGGAGCGATATGGTATACCGGGGCTGACCTGCTGTCAGTGGATTGAATCAAGGCAGGTGAAGCGTCTGGGGTAAACCATGGAAAGCTGTGTAGGTATGTATATTTGCGTGTGTGGACGTGTGTATATACATGTGTATGGGGGGGGTTGGGCCATTTCTTTCGTCTGTTTCCTTGCGCTACCTCGCAAACGCGGGAGACAGCGACAAAGTATAAAAAAAAAAAAAAAATATATATATATATATATATATATATATATATATATATATATATATATATATATATATATATATATATATATATATAGGTATATATATTCATACTTGCTTGCCTTCATCCAATCCTGGCGCCACCCGACCCCACAGGAAACAGCATCGCTACCCCCTACGTCAGCGAGGCAGCACCAGGAAAACAGACAAAAAAAGGCCACATTCGTTCACACTCAGTCTCTAGCTGTCACGTGTAATGTACCGAAACCATAGCTCCCTATCCACATCTAATGAGAAATTGTAGAAATTATATTTATGTGTATGACAGATGTATATGAGTGATTTGCAGTAATACTATTAAGACCCAGTAATACTATTTCAGAGAACTCTGAACTCTGAAACCGTCGTAACGTATACGTAAGGTGAGTTAGGGTCCCTGAAGCAGTTGTGGGGATAGAAGACCTCTGAAACCATCGTAAGGTTTACGTAAGGTAAGGCAAGTTCCCAGATCCAGCTGTGGGGGGTAGAAAACCTCTAAAGCCACCTTAAGGTATCCGTAAGGTAAAGTAAGGTAACCTCTGAAACCACCTTAAGGTATATGTAAAGTAAGGTATGGTCCTAGACCTAAATGTGGGAGATGAAGACATCTGAAACTATCTTAAGTTATGCGTAAGGTAAGGTATAGTCCCTGACCCAGTTGTGAGGGCAGAAGACCCCCGTAAAGTATAGAGAAGGTATATCTTGCAGTTACTTAGACACGCGCACATTGCTATACAAACACACACCATGTACATAAACATACCGTGTGACTAAGTGTTTGTCACACACGAACGTACGTCATGTACGTAGCTGTACACAGTATCGTACGCACACGTTTCACGGACACGTATACGTTCTTGTGCATCTACGAAGTCTGTATCAAAGAGCCATCTAAGCCACGCACGCTGATGGATGACAAGAACATGGGAGGAGGAAGGGGGGGAAAAAACACATAATTTTCCATTAATAAGAAGGAGAAATGAATTATTTGTTCATGTCTCTCCTTGATGGAACCAATCGTCTTAATTACAGGTTGGGAAGCCCTCTCCCCGTTCCTCCTCCTCCTTCCTCCTCCTCCTCCTCCTCCTTGCCTGAGTCTCCGCTCTATATCCTTCGTTACTAACGGCCTTGTGCATCCTACATGCTCGATGGTTAGCGAGATCTATTGTCTACGCTCCTCTCTTTAATCTCATCTGTGCATTTACTGAGTCAATAATTAGTCAACTTAATAAGGAAATCTCTTAAGTGAACCTAACCATTAGCATCACCTCCACCTCCCGTTTTCTGATGGGACGTAGATTGCTTCCAAAGGGGCACTAGCTTAAAAGTCTTCATGGCGATAGGAGAGATATTTTAGGCCAGAGCTTCGGGTGAGATAAGGCAGTTAATTAATGTTGCACCCCTGCCTCTTCCCTCTCCCCTACCACTGTCGCCTCCCCAGCAGCACCCAGCCTCCCCCTTCTCCAAAGCCTTCCACCCGCCACCCCCCCAGGCTCCCCGCTCCCCTCCTCTGAATTTGCCAATGGGTCGGTCATCAGGTAATAACAGAGTATTAGATTCACATGTCTTGCTCAGCACCGCCTCTTCGTTACGGGAGATTTTAACAGGAACTGACTAATTAGAGAAAAAGGAATAGAAAAAAAAGAAGATGAATTACCACAGGTTGGCTCAGCAGTAGAGGCGCTCTCTCTCTCACTGTGAGCAACGGGGAACGTCATCCATTCTCATAATCTCGGACTCAAAATAAGTAAAGATACCCCTAGTTTATGCTTCATATTTCACCGTTTTCTTTTTTTCTTCGGGGATTGACGTGCAGCGATGGATTAATTCGATTACTCTTACGTCTGAGTCTGTATGATGGAGAGAGCCCGTGTGTGTGTGCGTGTGTGTGTGTGTGTGTGTGTGTGTGTGTGTGTGTGTGTGTGTGGAGCTAAGTTTAGATCACCGACTTTCCTGTGGTTTAAGATGGGAGTCCTTTGTGTGTGTTGGTCCTGTGTAGTACATTGTAGGTCACCATCTGTGTAGTACATTGTTGGCCACCATCTGTGTAGTACATTGTTGGTCACCATCTGTGTAGTACATTTTTGGTCACCATCTGTGTAGTACATTGTTGGTCACCATCTGTGTAGCACATTTTTGGTCACCATCTGTGTAGTACACTGTTGGCCACCATCTGTGTAGTACATTGTTGGTCACCATCTGTGTAGTACACTGTTGGTCACCATCTGTGTAGTACACTGTTGGTCACCATCTGTGTAGTACATTGTTGGTCACCATCTGTGTAGTACATTTTTGGTCACCATCTGTGTAGTACATTGTTGGTCACCATCTGTGTAGCACATTTTTGGTCACCATCTGTGTAGTACACTGTTGGCCACCATCTGTGTAGTACATTGTTGGTCACCATCTGTGTAGTACACTGTTGGTCACCATCTGTGTAGTACACTGTTGGTCACCATCTGTGTAGTACATTTTTGGTCACCATCTGTGTAGTACATTGTTGGTCACCATCTGTGTAGTACACTGTTGGCCACCATCTGTGTAGTACACTGTTGGCCACCATCTGTGTAGTACATTGTTGGTCTCCATCTGTGTAGTACACTGTTGGTCACCATCTGTGTAGTACATTTTTGGTCACCATCTGTGTAGTACATTGTTGGTCACCATCTGTGTAGTACACTGTTGACCACCATCTGTGTAGTACACTGTTGACCACCATCTGTGTAGTACATTGTTGGCCACCATCTGTGTTGTACACTGTTGACCACCATCTGTGTAGTACATTGTTGGTCACCATCTATGTAGTACACTGTTGGTCACCATCTGTGTAGTACACTGTTGGTCACCATCTGTGTAGTAAATTGTTGGTCACCATCTGTGTAGTACATTGTAGGTCACCATCTGTGTAGCCTATGATCACATTATTTGTAATCATGGAGAATTATTTTGTGTTTGCAATCAGTTGCTCATTAATTCATGGCTGGACTTTGTAATAAGAAAGTATGCAAACATCTGTGTACAGGTTGTACTTATTGTTTGTAATAAGAATTTGTAATAAGAATGTATGCAAACATCTGTGTACAGGTTGTACTTTTTGTTTGTTTGTAATGGGGAGGGAGTTCTACACTCATGTTGCCCCTTTTCTTACCCGCACTTGTATGTACGTTGTATTTTCTCATATTTATGTACATAAACACACACTCTAGCCTAAGCCAAGTACCCGTTTATGGACCAGCTCGAGGGGAGCATGAACACCTAGGTTGGGTATGGGCCGACTGCCGTACCTAGGATTCGAACCGATGAGGGCCTCGACTTATGGGTAGTTACGCAAACTACTTATATCGCATGTTTATAGTGAAGTTATTCGTTAATGATTATGTTCTAAAGAACAAGTGCTTCAAGGCAACATTTAAGTGTTCATAAATGCAGGTGACAGCTTTTAAGTGCACTGAGATGACAGCTCTTAAGTGCACTGAGATACATCTAAGTGCAGTGATATACAGCTCTTAAGTGCACTGAGATGACAGCTCTTAAGTGCACTGAGGTACATCTAAGTACAGTGATATGATCCTGCCGCCAGGCAAGTACACTTGTACGCCATCAGATGGACGACCCTGTCAGGCGTTGATGGTGAATGCACTCAAGTGTTCATAGCCGTAATCAAGTGTTTTCACACGCAGTCAAGTGTTTTGCACTGTACAAATTATACATGTGTTGCTAGACAACTGGCCATGTGGTTACTGTGGCTAGATTTAGTGGCTGTCTACTGGTGGTAGGCCAGTAAACACATCCATCAAACAAGTGTTGAAAATTAATATATGTGTTAGTAAATCAAGGGGTGAGGTGGAGAGGCTTCTGTGAGGGAGTGTGTGGGTGAGAGATGTGTTAGCACCAGGGAGTGTGTGAGTGAGAGAGGTGTTAGCATCAGGGAGTGTGTGGGTGAGAGAGGTGTTAGCACCAGGGAGTGTGTGGGTGAGAGAGGTGTTAGCACCAGGGAGTGTGTGAGTGAGAGAGGTGTTAGCACCAGGGAGTGTGTGGGTGAGAGAGGTGTTAGCACCAGGGAGTGTGTGGGTGAGAGAGGTGTTAGCACCAGGGAGTGTGTGGGTGAGAGGCGTGTTAGCACAAGGGAGTGTGTGGGTGTGAGAGGTGTTAGCACCAGGGAGTGTGTGAGTGAGAGAGGTGTTAGCACCAGGGAGTGTGTGGGTGAGAGATGTGTTAGCACCAGGGAGTGTGTGGGTGAGAGAGGTGTTAGCACCAGGGAGTGTGTGGGTGAGAGGCGTGTTAGCACAAGGGAGTGTGTGGGTGAGAGAGGTGTTAGCACCAGGGAGTGTGTGGGTGAGAGAGGTGTTAGCACCAGGGAGTGTGTGGGTGAGAGGATGTGTTAGCACCAGGGAGTGTGTGGGTGAGAGATGTGTTAGCACCAGGAGTGTGTGGGTGAGAGAGGTGTTAGCACCAGGGAGTGTGTGGTGAGAGGCGTGTTAGCACAAGGGAGTGTGTGGGTGAGAGATTGTGTTAGCACCAGGGAGTGTGTGGGTGAGAGAGGGTGTTAGCACCAGGGAGTGTGTGGGTGAGGAGCGTGTTAGCACCAGGGAGTGTGTGAGTGAGAGAGGTGTTAGCACCAGGGATGTGTGGTGAGAGATTTGTTTAGCACCAGGGAGTGTGTGAGTGAGAGATGTGTTAGCACCAGGGAGTGTGTGGGGTTAGAGATGTGATAGCACCAGGGAGTGTGTGGGTGAGAGTGTGTTAGCATCAGGGAGTGTGTGGGTGAGAGATGTGTTAGCACCAGGGAGTGTGTGGGTGAGAGAGTGTTTAGCACCAGGGGAGTGTGTGAGTGAGAGATGTGTTAGCACCAGGGAGTGTGTGGGTGAGAGAGGTGTTAGCACCAGGGAGTGTGTGGGTGAGAGAGGTGTTAGCATCAGGGAGTGTGTGGGTGAGAGATGTGTTAGCACCAGGGAGTGTGTGGGTGAGAGAGGTGTTAGCACCAGGGAGTGTGTGGGTGAGAGAGGTGTTAGCATCAGGGAGTGTGTCGGTGAGAGATGTGTTAGCACCAGGGAGTGTGTGGGTGAGAGAGGTGTTAGCACCAGGGAGTGTGTGGGTGAGAGAGGTGTTAGCACCAGGGAGTGTGTGGGTGAGAGAGGTGTTAGCACCAGGGAGTGTGTGGGTGAGAGATGTGTTAGCACCAGGGAGTGTGTGGGTGAGAGGCGTGTTAGCACAAGGTAGTGTGTGGGTATGAGAGGTGTTAGCACCAAGAAGTGTGTGGGTGCGATAGATGTCAGCCCTGGGGGAGAGAGAGAGAGAGAGAGAGAGAGAGAGAGAGAGAGAGAGAGAGAGAGAGAGAGAGAGAGAGAGAGAGAGAGAGAGGTCATCAGCTGGAATGTGTGAGTGAGAGGGGCAGTGTGAGATCCTAGGAGTGTGAGTGGATTAGCCAAACAGGTCATGGTAACCAATGTATAGAAAAAGATAGGCAGACGAAATCTCCTGTCTCTACCATTGTTTGCCATCGTCCTCACACTACCATACTTCATCCATCTTCACATATTTCCAGGCTGAGTTGTTTCTCATTTGACCCATGAGCTGAAGACGTAGATCTCGTTCCCAAACGAAGTCGAAGAATTCTCCGTTACATCTTAAACAAAAAGATACCAAACGCATTGTGACAGCAACATCTTAAAAGATAAGAATATGAAAAGATAAAAGTAGATAGACGCCTTTTCGTTTTCTAATAGGGTGTTCAGGGGAAGAAGAACTAAATGACTAGACAGAGGAAAGTAGAGCTGGAGTGTACAAGTGTATGGTTTAGGTGTGAGTGAGGTGTGTAGTTGGCACGTTTAGTGAGGTGTGCAATGGCTTGCTGGAGAATAAGCGTTTTCTGATGTGTTTATGTACTGAGCGGGGTATGTTTTGTTACCTGTTGGTTGAAGAAATGAAGTTAGTTAATGCGATATAAGTATTTTACATTTTGTGTAGAAGCCTCTCTTAAGTGCTTGCAGTATCCTTAGAAACCAGGTGTGTCCCATGCTTGTTCTGCTGTCGAGATCTTACTTATGTCTGTAGTCTGTGTCTCCGTTGCCGTCTGGTTTCTGCCAGACTTTTCTTACTGCTTCTTTTAAGCATGTAGCAGTTGGTTTAGTCTTCACTAGTTCATGTAGTTCTTCAGTGTCTTCGATGTAGGGATATTTCCCGTTCGTGTCGAATCGTAGAACTCTATCTTGTATTCCCTGGGACTTGGGCGAAATGTGTGGGTACTGGAGAGCTGGTTAGAATAAGAGTACTCATGGCGTTCAATAGATGGAGGTTTTGCATCAGCAAAAGGCCTGGGCTGCTGTTTCTATGAGTGGCTCTATCCTTGATATCATGTATTATCAAACACTCGTAATGTTGATGTGTGACGAAGGGTTTTGCGGTTCCTGTTTCCTTTTCTATCAATGTCTGAGTTTTAATCATCCTAATAATTTCATTATGATCTTTTTCAATCCTTTATTATTTTCTATTCCGTTTTATAATCTATTTGGTCTACCTGATTCTGATTATCCTAGACGAGAGTGTTCTGTGAGTCAGTTGCATGACACTACCATGTGAATGGCGTCATCTGCGCAGAGGATATCCATTCTCCTGTGCCCGACTAGTGAGTCATCGCTTGCTATATAAGCCATGGATAATGTCAACGACAGGACGCTGCCTTGCGGAACCTCGCTTAGTGGAGGAAATTTCCTTTACGTTGCAGAGCTCATGGTGCTTTCTTCGGTGCGCTGTCAAAGTCAGTTGTACCGTAGTCTTTCTGTGGTTTCTGGCAAGACTTACTGTAAGGGTTTGTACTATGGGCTGTTTGTCCGCAGTTTATCGAAGGTTTTGCTTATGTTTCTTTGTATAACTGTGCAATTTCTTCACATCCTCTGGAAATGACATATTTTCTTTATCTACCGCGAACGGAATGGCATGTGTGGTACTTATACCCCACCCAGATTTTAGCTGTTGAGTTTGTTTCTAAGTGTTCTTTGTATGTAAGGCTGACTGGTCTTTCAGAGGTGTTTCCTTGGATCTTTTAAAGGGGAAATGGGACGATACTTCTGTGGGTCTGTATCTGGCGTATCTATTTTTGGCATCGTTGTTACCCTGGCTTCTTTGAACCACCTGGGAAAGCACCCTGTGATGAGCAAGCAGTCGTAGATGTTGAGGAAGGAATTAGATTCAGGCCTTTAAAGCTCACTTGTTTCCCGCAAGTTCTGCTTGTTCGCCAGGGGCTTTGTGCTTCGTGTTTTGACAAGCTGTTCTTAACTCTTGTGCGTTGATATTCACAGAGAGACAGTAGTATCTACAGGTCATGAGTGATGGCAATGAAGGATAGAACCCAGGTTGTGTGTGTGTGTGTGTGTGTGTGTATGTGTGCGTGTGTCGGCCCTGGACCCCGTCATCATGTTACGAATTGGTGTTCAGGTGACATACTGGACGTAGTGACCATCACCAGGAATGTCTCTAGCAATAAGGTAATTGGAGACTGAGCGGAAGACTGTGTGAAAAGTGAGCGGGTCCTTTTTTAAATCGCCATTGATGAGTAGATTTGAAGCATTTTCTTTTTTATGTCAACGGAGATGGTACGGGTAACTAAGGCCCTAGTTATGGCAATCTCATTCAAGCTAGAATTATATATATATATATATATATATATATATATATATATATATATATATATATATATATATATATATATATTGATTTTTTATACTTTGTCGCTGTCTCCCGCGTTAGCGAGGTAGCGCAAGGAAACAGAAGAAAGAATGGCCCAACCCGCCCACATACACATGTATATATATACACGTCCACACACGCACATATACATACCTATACATCTCAACGTATACATATATATACACACACAGACATACACATATATACACATGTATATAATTCATACTGTCTGTCCTTGTTCATTCCCGTCGCCACCCCACCACACATGAAGTGACAACCCCCTCCCCCTCATGTGAGCGGGGTAGAGCTAGGAAAAGACAACAAAGGCCACATTCGTTCGCACTCGGTCTCTAGCTGTCATGTATAATGCATCGAAACCACAGCTCCCTTTCCACATCCAGGCCCCACAAACCTTTCCATGGTTTACCCCAAACGCTTCACATGCCCTGGTTCAATCCATTGACAGCACGTCGACCCCGGTATACCACATCGTTCCAATTCACTATATTCCTTGCACGCCTTTCACCCTCCTGCATGTTCAGGCCCCGATCACTCAAAATCTTTTTCACTCTATCTTTTCACCTCCAATTTGGTCTCCCACTTCTCGTTCCTTCCACCTCTGACACATATATACTCTTTGTTAACTTTCCTCACTCATTCTCTCCACGTGAGCAAACCATTTCAAAACAACCTCTTCTGCTCTCTCAACCACACTCTTTTTATTATCACACATCTCTCTTACCCTTTCATCACTTACTCAATCAAACCACCTCACGCCACATATTGTCCTCAAATATCTCATTTCCAGCACATCCACCGTCCTTCGCACTGCTCTATCTATAGCCCACGCCTCGCAACCATATATCATTGTTGGAACCAATATTCCTTCAAACATACCCATTTTTGCATTCCAAGATAACGTTCTCGACTTCCATACATTTTTCAACGCTCCCAGTACTTTCGCTCTCTCTCCCACCCTATGATTCACTTCCGCTTCCATGGTTCCATCCGCTGCCAAATCTACTCTCAGATATCTAAAACACTTCACCTCCTCCAGTTTTTCTCCATTCAAACTTACCTCCCAGTTGACTTGTCCCTCAACCCTACGGTGCCTAATAACCTTGCTCTTATGAACATTCGCTCTCAGCTTTCTTCTTTCACACACTTTACCAAACTCATTCACCAGTTTCTGCAGCTTCTCAACCGAATCAGCCACCAGCGCTGTATCATCAGCATATATATGATTATCCCTGGGGATGGGGAGAAAGAATACTTCCCACGCATTACTCACGTGTCGTAGAAGGCGACTAAAGGGGACGGGAGCGGGGGGCCAGAAACCCTCCCCTCCTTGTGTTTTAACTTTCTAAAAGGGGAAACAGAAGAAGGAGTCACGCGGGGAGTGCTCATCCTCCTCGAAGGCTCAGATTGGGGTGTCTAAATGTGTGTGGATGTAACCAAGATGAGAAAAAAGGAGAGATATGTAGTATGTTTGAGAAAAGGAACCTGGATGTTTTGGCTCTAAGTGAAACGAAGCTTAAGGGTAAAGGGGAAGATTGGTTTCGGAATGTCTTGGGAGTAAAGTCAGGGGTTAGTGAGAGGACAAGAGCAAGGGAAGGAGTAGCACTACTCCTGAAACAGGAGTCGTGGGAGTGTGATAGAGTGTAAGAAGGTAAATTTTAGATTGATATGGGTAAAACTGAAAGTTGATGGAGAAAGATGGGTGATTATTGGTGCATATGCACCTGGGCATGAGAAGAAAGATCATGAAAGTCAAGTTTTTTGGGAGCAGCTGAATGAGTGTGTTAGTGGTTTTGATGCACAAGACCGGGTTATAGTGATGGGTGATTTAAATGCAAAGGTGAGTAATGTGGCAGTTGAGGGAGTAATTGATATACATGGGGTGTTCAGTGTTGTAAATGGAAATGGTGAAGTGCTTGTGGATTTGTGTGCTGAGAAAGGACTGGTGATTGCGAATACCAGGTTTAAAAAGCGAGATATACATAAGTATACGTATGTAAGTAGGAGAGATGGCCAGAGAGCATTATTGGATTATGTGTTAATTGATAGGCGCGCGAAAGAGAGACTTTTGGATGTTAATGTGTTGAGAGGTGCAACTGGAGGGATGTCTGATCATTATCTTGTGGAGGCGAAGGTGAAGATTTGTATGGGTTTTCAGAAAAAAAGAGAGAATATTGGGGTGAAGAGAGTGGTGAGAGTAAGTGAGCTTGGGAAGGAGACTTGTGCGAGGAAGTACCAGGAGAGACTGAGTACAGAATGGAAAAAGGTGAGAACAAAGAAGGTAAGGGGAGTGGGGAGGAATGGGATGTATTTAGGGAAGCAGTGATAGCTTGCGCAAAAGATTCGTGTGGCATGAGAAGCATAGGAGGTGGGTTGATTAGAAAGGGTAGCGAGTGGTGGTATGAAGAAGTAAGATTATTAGTGAAAGAGAAGAGAGAGGCATTTGGACGATTTTTGCAGGGAAAAAATGCAAATGAGTGGGAGATGTATAAAAGAAAGAGACAGGAGGTCAAGAGAAAGGTGCAATAGGTGAAAAAGAGGGCAAATGAGAGTTGGGGTGAGAGAGTATCATTAGATTTTAGGGAGAATAAAAAGATGTTCTGGAAGGAGGTAAATAAAGTGCGTAAGACAAGGGAGCAAATGGGAACTTCAGTGAAGGGGGCGAAATGGGGAGGTGATAACAAGTAGTGGTGATGTGAGAAGGAGATGGAGTGAGTATTTTGAAGGTTTGTTGAATGTGTTTGATGATAGAGTGGCAGATAAAGGGTGTTTTGGTCGAGGTGGTGTGCAAAATGAGAGGGTTAGGGAAAATAATTTGGTAAACAGAGAAGAGGTAGTAAAAGCTTTGCGTAAGATAAATGCTGGCAAGGCAGCAGATTTGGATGGTATTGCAGTGGAAATTATTAAAAAAGGGGGTGACTGTATTGTTGACTGGTTGGTAAGGTTATTCAATGTATTTATGATTCATGGTGAGGTGCCTGAGGATTGGCGCAATGCTTGCATAGTTCCATTGTACAAAGAGTGAGTGCTCAAATTACAGAGGTATAAGTTTGTTGAGTATTCCTGGGAAATTATATGGGAGGGTATTGATTGTGAGGTTGAAGGCATGTACAGAGCATCAGATTGGGGAAGAGCAGTGTGGTTTCAGAAGTGGTAGAGGATGTGTGGATCAGGTGTTTCCTTTGAAAAATGAATGTGAGAAATACTTACAAAAACAAATGGATTTGTAAGTAGCATTTATGGATCTGGAGAAGGCATATGACAGAGTTGATAGAGATTCTCTGTGGAAGGTATTAAGAATATATGGTGTGGGAGGCAAGTTGTTAGAAGCAGTGAAAAGTTTGTATCGAGGATGTCAGGCATGTGTACATGTAGGAAGAGAGGAAAGTGATTGGTTCTCAGTCAATGTAGGTTTGCTTCAGGGGTGTGTGAAGTCTCCATGGTTGTTTAATTTGTTTATGGATGGGGTTGTTAGGGAGGTGAATGCAAGAGTTTAGGGAAGAGGGGCAAGTATGCAGTCTGTTGTGGATGAGAGAGCCTGGAAAGTGAGTCAGCTGTTGTTCGCTGATGATACAGCGCTGGTGGCTGATTCATGTGAGAAACTGCAGAAGCTGGTGACTGAATTTGGCAAAGTGTGTGAAAGAAGAAAGTTAAGAGTAAACGTAAACAAGAGCAAGGTTATTAGGTACAGTAGGGTTGAGGGTCAAGTCAATTGAGGTAGGTTTGAATGAAGAAAAACTGGAGGAAGTAAAGTGTTTTAGATATCTGGGAGTGGATCTGGCAGCGGATGGAACCATGGAAGCCGAAGTGAATCATAGGGTGGGGGAGGGGGTGAAAATTCTGGGAGCCTTGAAGAATGAGTGGAAGTCGAGAACATTATCTCGGAAAACAAAAATGGGTATGTTTGAAGGAATAGTGGTTCCAACAATGTTGTATGGTTGCGAGGCGTGGGCTATGGATAGAGTTGTGCGCAGGAGGGTGGATGTGCTGGAAATGAGATGTTTGAGGACAATATGTGATGTGAGGTGGTTTGATCGAGTAAGTAATGTAAGGGCAAGAGAGATGTGTGGAAATAAAAAGAGTATGGTTTTGAGAGCAGAAGAGGGTGTTTTGAAATGGTTTGGTCACATGGAGAGAATGACCATTGATTGACCAAGAGGATATATGTGTCAGGGGGTAGGGAACGAGGAG